>NC_084627.1:34891241-35191241 GCF_033978795.1 Nerophis ophidion
ACTGAAAATTTCATGAAATTGCTTTTATACCCAATCAGGACACTCCCAATTAGCCTGTTCACCTGTGAGATGTCCCAAATATGTGTTTGATGAGCATTCCTCAACTTTCTCAGTCTTTTTTGCCACTTGTGCAGCTTTTTGTAAACATGATGCAGGCATCAAATTCCAAATGAGATAATATTTGCAAAAAATAACGTTTTCCAGTTCGAACATTAAGTATCTTGTTTTTGCAGTCTAGTCAATGGAATGTAGGTTGAAAAGGATTTGCAAATCATTGTATTCTGTTTTTATTCACGATTTACACAACAACCAACACACCAACTTCACTGGTTTTGGGTTTCGTACAATAACTGCTAAATTATTATTTAATTGCACATCAAACAGTAGAAACACGGAATTTTTTTTCTGAAAGCAAAAGACATATGTGTTCATGTATGTGTATCAAAAATAAAGATTTGGGAAGTTTTGTAGTATGAACAGAGTCTTGTAAGACTTGCATTAGTCCTGGTAGAATTTTAAATAATAAAAAAAAAAAGAATGAAAAGGTTAAATATAATTTTCTGCCCACAAAAATTAATGTTGGAGATCCTAACAGATGTTCCTGCATGTTGGAGAATGTTTGCTTTCTATAGCAGTAGCACTGGCTTTAAAATATTTCATTGATCATGAAGATGATCATCAGGTTCTGATCAAGTATAACCCGCAATTGTTAACTGATATTTCCAGCGAAATTATTAGTTTATTTGCACTTCATAAGAAAAAGAGCCAGTGTATCCTGCTGGTGGCCCACAGAGAGAAAAGGAACAGTCGAACAGGTTTTGCAACATTTTTTTACAACCAGGCATTTCACAATCCCACCATTGTATGGTAGGTATCAGCTACAAGGTAGATGCTGTGAGGGTACGCATTACATTGCTGGTTGGTCACTACATCAAATACAGTAAACAACATTTAATACAAAATAGGGGGGATTCAAGTATAATTTGCATATTTGGTCAACAAAAGCCGATGCCAAAACACATCAATTACCACTAAGTTTAAATTTTAAATATAGAAAATATGAATAGGAAGTGACATTTTTTACCCCGTTTCCATGCCAACGTTGAGTTCAGATGATCTGCATGAACCTACAGGATTTACTCACACAAGCTTCATGTTTTTAAAATGCTTCAAAGACAAATTTGGAAACAAAATGGGAACCTGCTGAAATGGGAAGTGTGACCAGACAATGTAGAGACATGTTCAAGGCTTGGAAAAAAAGCACGGCTGGAGAATGACAAGTATTTCAGACAAGACTTTAAAAGGTTTACACTTTTTTTTTTCTCTAAGCAGATTTCATCAATCTTCGGGAATGTAAATACAAATTGACACATACTGCAAACCAAAAGTAGCATAAAAAAAATACTTTTTTATTTATTTACCAAAACCATAAAGTAAAAATGTCTCTAATTTTTAAGTATTCAATTCAGTTCAGTTCAGTTCAGTTCAGTTCATTCATCCATCCATCCATCCATCCATCCATTCATCCATCTTCTTCCGCTTATCCGAGGTCAGGTCACGGGGGCACAGCCTAATCAGGGAAACCCAGACTTTCCTCTCCCCAGCCACTTCGTCCAGCTATTCCCGGGGCATCCCGAGGCGTTCCCGGGCCAGCCGGGAGACAGTGTCTTCCCAATGTGTCCTGGGTCTTCCCCGTGGCCTCCTACCGGTCGGACATGCCCGAAACACCTCCCTTGGGAGGCGTTCGGGTGGCATCCTGACCAGATGCCCCAACCACCTCATCTGGCTCCTCTCCATGTGGAGGAGCAGCGGCTTTACTTTGAGTTCCCCCCAGATGGCAGAGCTTCTCACCCTATCTCTAAGAGAAAGCCTCGCCACCCAGCGGAGGAAGCTCATTTCAGCCGCTTGTACCTGTGATCTTGTTCTTTCGGTCATGACCCAAAGCTCATGACCATAAGTGAGGATGGGAACGAAGATCGACCGGTAAATTGAGAGCTTTGCCTTCCGGCTCAGCTCCTTCTTCACCACAATGGATCGATACAGTGTCCGCATTACTGAAGACGCCGCACCGATCCGCCACTCTTCCCTCATTCGTGAACAAGACTCCGAGGTACTTGAACTCCTCCACTTGGGGCAGGGTCTCCTCCCCAACCCGGAGATGGCATTCCACCCTTTTCCGGGCGGGAACCATGGACTTGGACTTGGAGGAACTGATTCTCATCCCAGTCGCTTCACACTAAGCTGCGAACCGATCCAGTTCAGTTCAGTTACAGTTTATTTCGAAAATGCATACGATACAATGTAATGCATCACATATTTCCAGTTGTTTCATTATAGCATGTCCGAAAAGAAGTAGGAAGAAGCTGAGTTTATTTAATCCTACCCCTTTTCATACCATGGCAAATGTATCCCATGTCCTTGTTCTCTGTAACAGAACATCCATCCATCCATTTTCTACCGCTTATTCCCTTTGGGGTCGCGGGGGGCGCTGGTGCCTATCTCAGCTACAATCGGACGGAAGGCGGTGTACACCCTGGACAAGTCGCCACCTCATCGCAGTGCCAACACAGATAGACAGACAACATTCACACTCACATTCACACACTAGGGACCATTTAGTGTTGCCAATCAACCTATCCCCAGGTGCATACCATAGTAAGTAAACAAATATTAAATACATAAATTAGATTAAGTATTAGATTGTTTAAAAAGATTACAAGAAGATGGAGGTCAGCAAATAATTATTTTCAACAAGTATTATTTCTTTACAATGTTTTTGTCTGATTGGGGCTAGCCACTATCCACATGAGGCCCTTTTCCACCGCAGAAACTTTTTCGGGAACTACCCCACAGCTAAATAAAGTTCCCCCTGTGTTTCTACCAAAAACTACCCAGATACATTTACTTCTTCCAGAAACATTCATAGTTCCTCCTAGCAAGGCGGGACTCTTCCAATCTACCAGGAACCTTTTCAGGGGGCGGGCTGATTGGTTGTAACACAATTGGGGTGTTCCTGAAACTTATTTTTCAAACCCACATCCACCATTAGAATATAGGCAGCAACTTGTTTATTTCTTTTTTTTTTTTAGTATTTCTAGTACAACATTAAACCTGACAATGGGTTTGGCTTCAAGCGGGAATATGTCGAACAGACAACTGTAATTTGTCAAGTGTGGGCCAAAAGTGTTGCTACAAAAAGTAGCATTACTGCTAATATGTGGCATCATTTGAAAAGTCACCCGCTAGAGATGAAGAGTGGCTTACTCCGCATGTCAACATCTCCATTCGGTGCCACACCAACAAAATGCAGAGGCAAACATTTCCAGATTTACAACGTATGGAATAAAATAGTCAACAACAGAAGGATATAACGTCCGCAGGAACCTACCACATAGCGAAGGACGAACACTAGCTGATTTCCTATTACGCAGCTCATTTTTATTTGAAAGTTATTGAAATATCTTGTGTGACATCATGCACAAAAGTGCACTTTATTTGTTTTAAACAATTGTAGTGGCGTTCTGTACAGAAAGTGCACTTTAATTTAGTGTTGTTTTGATATTTCATCTGAGTGAAATTATGCACAAAAGTGCACTAATAGCTTGTTTTAAATTGTCTCTGACAATCTTGCACTTTCTGTTTTGGAAATGACATGAATGTTTGTGCCCCTGCTTAATAACTGTTTAATAAATACAGTGTTGGTCAATTGACTTAGTTGGGATTTCCCTCTCTGCATTAAATTTTCAAATGAGCATATATTAATGCAGTATGACACATAGAATCATCATACTGCTGTGATTATATTATCAAGTAGTCATTCAAGGCTAAGGCAAAATATTGCGATATATATCGTGTATCCCGATATGGCCTAAAAATGTCGAGATATTAAAAAAAGGCCATATCGCCCAACCCTATTACAGTGTGGTATCCATCCATCCATCCATCCATCCATCATCTTCCGCTTATCCGAGGTCGGGTCGCGGGGGCAGCAGCCTAAGCAGGGAAGCCCAGACTTCCCTATCTCCAGCCACTTCGTCTAGCTCTTCCCGGGGGATCCCGAGGCGTTCCCAGGCCAGCCGGGAGACATAGTCTTCCCAACGTGTCCTGGGTCTTCCCTGTGGCCTCCTACCAGCTGGACGTGCCCTAAACACATCCCTAGGGAGGCGTTCGGGTGGCATCCTGACCAGATGCCCGAACCACCTCATCTGGCTCCTCTCGATGTGGAGGAGCAGCGGCTTTACGTTGAGCTCCTCCCGGATGGCAGAGCTTCTCACCCTATCTCTGAGGGAGAGCCCCGCCACCCGGCGGAGGAAACTCATTTCGGCCGCTTGTACCCGTGATCTTATCCTTTCGGTCATGACCCAAAGCTCATGACCATAGGTGAGGATGGGAACGTAGATCAACCGGTAAATTGAGAGCTTTGCCTTCCGGCTCAGCTCCTTCTTCACCACAACGGATCGATACAACGTCCGCATTACTGAAGACGCCGCACCGATCCGCCTGTCGATCTCACGATCCACTCTTCCCCCACTCGTGAACAAGACTCCTAGGTACTTGAACTCCTCCACTTGGGGCAGGGTCTCCTCCCCAACCCGGAGATGGCACTCCACCCTTTTCCGGGCGAGAACCATGGACTCGGACTTGGAGGTGCTGATTCTCATTCCGGTCGCTTCACACTCGGCTGCGAACCGATCCAGTGAGAGCTGAAGATCCCGGCCAGATGAAGCCATCAGGACTACATCATCTGCAAAAAGCAGAGACCTAATCCCGTGGCCACCAAACCGGAACCCCTCAACGCCTTGGCTGCGCCTAGAAATTCTGTCCATAAAAGTTATGAACAGAATCGGTGACAAAGGACAGCCTTGGCGGAGTCCAACCTTCATTGGAAACGTGTCCGACTTACTGCCAGCAATGCGGACCAAGCTCTGACACTGATCATACAGGGAGCGGACTGCCACAATAAGACATTCCGATACCCCATACTCTCTGAGCACTCCCCACAGGACTTCCCGAGGGACACGGTCGAATGCCTTCTCCAAGTCCACAAAGCACATGTAGACTGGTTGGGCAAACTCCCATGCACCCTCAAGAACCCTGCCGAGAGTATAGAGCTGGTCCACAGTTCCACGACCAGGACGAAAACCACACTGTTCCTCCTGAATCCGAGGTTCGACTATCCGGCGAAGCCTCCTCTCCAGTACACCTGAATAAACCTTACCGGGAAGGCTGAGGAGTGTGATCCCACGATAGTTGGAACACACCCTCCGGTCCCCCTTCTTAAAGAGAGGGACCACCACCCCGGTCTGCCAATCCAGAGGTACGGCCCCCGATGTCCACGCGATGCTGCAGAGTCTTGTCAACCAAGACAGCCCCACAGCATCCAGAGCCTTAAGGAACTCCGGGCGGATCTCATCCACCCCCGGGGCCTTGCCGCCGAGGAGCTTTTTAACTACCTCAGCGACCTCAGCCCCAGAAATAGGAGAGTCCACTACAGATTCCCCAGGCACCGCTTCCTCAAAGAAAGACGTGTTGGTGGGATTGAGGAGGTCTTCGAAGTATTCCCTCCACCGATCCACAACATCCGCAGTCGAAGTCAGCAGAACACCATCCGCACCATACACGGTGTTGATAGTGCACTGCTTCCCCTTCCAGAGGCGCCGTATGGTGGTCCAGAATCGCTTCGAAGCCGTCCGGAAGTCGTTTTCCATGGCTTCCCCGAACTCTTCCCATGTCCGAGTTTTTGCCTCCGCGACCGCTAAAGCTGCACACCGCCTGGCCCGTCGGTACCCGTCCACTGCCTCCGGAGTCCTATGAGCCAAAAGAACCCGATAGGACTCCTTCTTCAGCTTGACGGCATCCCTCACTGCTGGTGTCCACCAACGGGTTCTGGGATTACCGCCACGACAGGCACCAACAACCTTGCGGCCACAGCTCCAATCAGCCGCCTCGACAATAGAGGTTCGGAACATGGTCCACTCGGACTCAATGTCCCGCACCTCCCTCATGACATGTTCAAAGTTCTCCCGGAGGTGTGAATTGAAACTCTCTCTGACAGGAGACTCTGCCAGACGTTCCCAGCAGACCCTCACAATGCGTTTGGGCCTGCCAGGTCTGTCCGGCATCCTCCCCCACCATCGCAGCCAACTCACCACCAGGTGGTGATCGGTAGAAAGCTCCGCCCCTCTCTTCACCCGAGTGTCCAGAACTTGAGGCCGCAAATCCGATGACACAACTACAAAGTCGATCATGGAACTGCGGCCTAGGGTGTCCTGGTGCCAAGTGCTCATATGGACACCCTTATGTTTGAACATGGTGTTTGTTATTGACAAACTGTGACGAGCACAAAAGTCCAATAACAAAACACCACTCGGGTTTAGATCCGGGCGACCATTCTTCCCAATCACGCCTCTCCAGGTTTCACTGTCGTTGCCAACATGAGCGTTGAAGTCTCCCAGTAGGACAAGGGAATCACCCGGAGGAGCACTTTCCAGTACTCCCTCGAGTGTACCCAAAAAGGGTGGGTATTCTGAACTGCTGTTTGGTGCGTAAGCACAAACAACAGTCAGGACCCGTCCCCCCACCCGAAGGCGAAGGGAAGCTACCCTCTCGTCCACTGGGTTGAACTCAAACGTACAGGCTTTGAGCCGGGGGGCAACCAGAATTGCCACCCCAGCCCGTCGCCTCTCACTGCCGGCAACGCCAGAGTGGAAGAGGGTCCAGTCCCTCTCGAGAGAACTGGTTCCAGAGCCCTTGCTGTGCGTCGAGGTGAGTCCGACTATATCCAGCCGGAACTTCTCTACCTCGCGCACTAGCTCAGGCTCCTTCCCCCCCAGTGAGGTGACGTTCCACGTCCCAAGAGCTAGCTTCTGTAGCCGAGGATCGGACCGCCAAGTGCCCTGCCTTCGGCTGCCGCCCAGCTCACAATGCACCCGACCTCTATGGCCCCTCCTATGAGTGGTGAGCCCATTGGAGGGATGACCCACGTTGCCTCTTCGGGCTGTGCCCGGCCGGGCCCCATGGGAACAGGCCCGACCACCAGGCGCTCGCCATCGTGCCCCAACTCCGGGCCTGGCTCCAGAGCGGGGCCCCGGTGACCCACGTCCGGGCGAGGGAAATCTGGGTTCATTTCGTTGTAATTCCATAGAAGTCTTTGAGCTGCTCTTTGTCTGATCACTCACCTAGGACCTGTTTGTCTTGGGAGACCCTACCAGGGGGCATGAAAACCCCCAGACAACATAGCTCCTAGGATCATTGGGACACGCAAACTCCTCTACCACGGTAAGGTAGCAGCTCAGAGAGGAGTACAGTGTGGTATTTGTCCTATTTTCTCTAAAGCTAATCACCAAGCGGTACTTTCGTTTCCGGGTTAAGGGTGATTCATCACTGCTAACAACAACACGCAGTTAATCTTGGCACTAGCTTTACTGCAACAATCAAGTTGACCATCTTTTGGTAGAACAACTTTTTATTGCACTTCATCTTCAACTTTTGCCTCAACAATAACACATCTCCCCATTGGTTGGTTTAACTGGAACCAAGTAGCTGCGATAAACGAGGGAAGACTCTAATTGTACTATTTTATTGATATTGGGGGTGGTTTGGGCATCTGGTCAGGATGACACCCGAACGCCTCCCTAGGGAGGTGTTTCGGGCACGTCCGACCGGTTGGAGGCCACAGGGAAGACCCAGGACGCGTTTGGAAGAGTATGTCTCCCGACTGGCCTGGGAATGCCTCGGAATCCCCGGGAGGAGCTGGACAAAGTGGCTGGGGAGAGGAAAGTCTGGGCTTCCCTGCTTAGGCTACTGCCCCCGCGACCAGACCTGGGATAAGCTGAAGAAGATGGATGGATGTTCCATTGTCAAATGCTGTTGTATTACTATATTGTTTTAGAGGACCTATGATGATTTTCTTTTTTTTCCCACTGTGGAAAGACGCAGCCGAGAGGCCGACAGCCGGCTGAGAGGGGCACTCTGGACCAAGATGGAGGCCAGGAGGCTGTGCATGCGGCGGCGAGGAGAGGTGTGACGCACGCGGAGCGGCAGGAGGACGGCAATCGGAGTCAGGTGCGTAGGACACACACCTGCTCACAATCTGCGCATCTGCTCCTAGACTTTAAGAGAGGCTAAGGGGGCACGATCGGGAGAGAGAGGAGGAAACCACGGCAACCCGACAACAGAGCACGCCAAGATGAGTCCCCGCCACAGACGCAGCAGGCGAGCACTGAAAGGTGCATCGCGACCAGGAAGCAGGGCCGGTGCACTAGAAATGGGCGCGCCCGACGGGTCGAAGACAGATTTGCTGAAAGAATAAAAGTGAATCAAACCTGCTACGACGCGTCGTGTGTCCAGTGTCACCGCAACCCACACGAGGACGGCTGGGAGTCCGTCACATCCACTTATCAGGGTGTACCCTGCCTTCCGCCCGAATGCAGCTGAGATAGGCTCCAGCACCCCCCGCCACCCCGAAAGGGACAAGCGGTAAGAAATGGATGGATGGAATTTCAGAAAGTAGGATAGTAGTGTGAAACAATTCCAAAGCCTCAAATCACAAAGCATTTTGGCGTGAGGTTTAATGCAGATGTGATGAGGTGGCGACTTGGTGTACCCCGCCTACCGCCCGAATGAAGCTGAGATATGAGCCAGCGTCCCCCTGCAACCCCAAAAGGGACAAGCGGTAGAAAATGGATTGATGGATGTTTTGCATGCAGTTTAGGATGCCTCTGACTGCTGTGTGTCACAATCTTATTTTAACAATGGCTACAGTGTCACGTCACAGTGAGGTGGACATACTTATTTGGACGTTAAACACTAAGATCCTCCCCCTCTGCTTCAGGCTGTGAGAATGATAATATAAAATAGTGTTATTAATTCCCCTCCAGTGCCCTCCCACCTGCTCTGATGTCCATAAAATAAATGCTTCTGTGTTGATTTGTCTTAACACAGGACTGTTTACTCAAGATGGACCAGTACGTAATAGAAATAGTATGACTTGGTTTGAAGAAACACAAGAGAAGGCAGGATAAATTATGGTTTTCATCTAATCTTGGCAGGTGCATAACAACACCGGCATGTAACATCCAGTGACATGAATGCCGCTAAAAGTAGCTTCTTTCAAATGAAGCCCCGGATCCATCTGACAGTGGACAAGTGTCATACTTGCCAACCCTCCGGATTTTCCCGGGAGACTTCTGAATTTCAGTGCCCCTCCCGAAAATCTCCCGGGGCAACCATTCTCCCGAATTTCTCCCGATTTCCACCCGGACCACAATATTGGGGGTGTGCACTAAAGGCACTGCCTTTAGCGTCCGCTTTCACCTGAAACCTTCACCCCTTAACAGCCGCATGCTGTCTGTCAAGGTGTCCGCTTTTTCTCCATATAAACAGCCTGGCGGCCCAGTCACATGATAATGTAGCGTTGGACGGGTTTAACAATGGTCTTTGCTCGAAGATGTCAAGAAATGCTGACACGTTGTATGATCTTTTAGCTGGTTTAATGATAACCTTATTTCAAGCACACACACACACAAGTGAATGCAAGGCATACTTGGTCAACAGCCATACATGTCACACTGAGGGTGGGCATACAAACAACTTTAACACTGTTACTAATATGCGCCACACTGTCAACCCACACCAAACAAGAATGACAAACACATTTCGGGAGAACATCCGCACCGTAAGACAACATAAACACAACAGAACAAATACCCAGAATCCCTTGCAGCACTAACTCTTCCGGGACACTACAATATACACCCCGCCCACCTTAACCTTCTCATGCTCTCTCAGGGAGGGCATGTCCGAAATTCCAAGCTGCTGTTTTAAGGCATGTTAAAAAAAATAATGCACTTTGTGACTTCAATAATAAATATGGCAGTGCCATGTTGGCAATTTTTTCCATCATTTGGGTTGATTTATTTTGGAAAACCTTGTTACATTGTTTAATGCATCCAGCGGGGCATCACAACAAAATTAGGCATAATAATGTGTTCCACGACTGTATATATCGGAATCGGTACTTAAGAGTTGTATAATATCGGATATCAGCAAAAAAGCCATTATCGGATATCTACAGTTCTTTTGAGGAGTTTCACACAACAGAACAAATACCTAGAACCCCTTGCAGCACTAACTCTTCCGGGACGTTACAATAACATCTACGGCTTTTGGAGCTCAGTGCACACCTGCAGACACAACAAGAAGGAGACCAAGCAGAAGAACGAAGAAGAGACATGGCGACGACGAGTAAGAAGAAGAAATATGCTTGCAAGTTCCAAAATGATTGGAAAAAATAATTTCATTTCATCCATGACAGCTTGCAGGGGAAGGAGTATGCTGCCTGCACCTCAACCCCGCCCCGCAACCACACCCCCTGGCCCACATCTCCCGATTTCGGAAGTTCTCAAGGTTTGCATGTATGACAAGTGTACCTAATGTTGTGACTGGTTGTGGTGATATTGTATGCATGTTCGAAAAAAACTTACAAATATTTACAGTTTCACATTACAAAATGTCCAAAGAGGAGTAGGAGGAAGCAGAGCAGAGAAGAGCTTATCTACCAATTTATGTATCACAGCAGTTTTTTTAACACATTTGTTGCAATCTTTTTAAACCTTGATGAAGATTATTTTTAACTGTGTCTGGAAAATGCTGTGAAATTACTTTTGGAGAGGGAGGGGAGGCCAGTGTTTCCATTGCAATCTAAAGGTCAGTTAGAATAATACATAATGTTGGCTATAGAAAACATACAATCCCTTTTATATTGAGTCAAAATATTGAAATTCAATGATTTGGTGCATTTGCAAACAGCTAACATTGTGCACAAATCAATCAACCTGCTACCCGAGAACAAACAACAATTATTTTTAACAAAAGAGAAGAACTTAAAACATTTGTATGCACGTACACTTAAAACCTTCATTGTACTGTATCAGTTTGTGTGATTACATGATGTACTAATATGATAAAGTATAGAAGGCTGTTCAAGTGCTTAAAAAGTACAAGAAAGAAGATTTCTGATAAACATCTTGAACTTTATTAAAATTATACAAACCCCGTTTCCATATGAGTTGGGAAATTGTGTTAGATATAAATATAAACGGAATACAATGATTTGCAAATCCTTTTCAATCATATTCAATTGAATGCACTACAAAGACAAGATATTAATGTTCAAACTCATAAACTTTTTTTTTTTTTTTTTTGCAAATAATAATTAACTTAGAATTTCATGGCTGCAACACGTGCCAAAGTAGTTGGGAAAGGGCATGTTCACCACTGAGTTACATCACCTTTGATGTGTTAACAACACTCAATAGTTGTTTGGGAACTGAGGAAACTAATTTTTGAAGCTTTGAAAGTGGAATTCTTTCCCATTCTTGTTTTATGTAGAGCTTCAGTCGTTCAACAGTCCGTCTTGTCCGTCTGTCTTGTTGTCGTATTTTACGCTTGATAATGCGCCACACATTTTCGATGGGAGACAGGTCTGGACTGCAGGCGGGCCAGGAAAGTACCCGCACTCTTTTTTTACGAAGCCACCCTGTTGTAACATGTGCTGAATGTGGCTTGGCATTGTCTTGCTGAAATAAGCAGGGGCTTCCATGATGAAGACGGAGCTTAGATAGCAGCATATGTTGTTCCAAAACCTGTATGTACCTTTCAGCATTAATGGTGCCTTCACAGATGTGTAAGTTACCCATGCCTTGGGCACTAATGCACCCCCATACCATCACAGATGCTGGCTTTTGAACTTTGCCTTTGGTCCGGATGACACAATGTCGAATATTTCCAGGGATCAAAGGTCACGGTCATTACGTGGAGTGATTTCTTCAGATTTTCTGAACCTTCTGATGATATTATGGACCGTAGATGTGGAAATCCTTAAATTTCTTGCAATTGCACTTTGAGAAACGTTGTTCTTAAACTGTTTGACTATTTGCTCATGCAATTGTGGACAAAGGGGTGTACCTCACCCCATCCTTTCTTGTGAAAGACTGAACATTTTTTGGGAGGCTGTTTTTATACCCAATCATGGCACCCACTCGTTTCCAATTAGCCTGCACACCTGTGGGATTTTCCAAAATAAGTGTTTGATGATGAACATTCTTCAACTTTATCAGTATTTATTGCCACCTTTCCCAACTTCTTTGTCACGTGTTGCTGGCATCAAATTCTAAAGTTAATGATTATTTGCAACAACAAAAAAAGTTTATCAGTTTGAACACCAAATATGTTGTCTTTGTAGCATTTTCAACTGAATATGGGTTGAAAATGATTTGCAAATCATTGTATTCCATTTATATTTACATCTAACACAATTTCCCAACTCATATGGAAACGGGCTTTGTATTATCCAACTCATACGTGAATCAGAACTGACATGACTATTTATTAATAGATTTGTGTTACAAAATGAGGACAGGAAGCAAACATGTGCTATTTGCTATGAATTGGACAAGGGGTAGGAGAATGTTCATATTTTTAAAATCAGGCTTAAGACCCACCTTTTTGATATGGCTTTCAACTTATGTTAATTATTTCATTAAAGTAATTTGTAATTTACTTTTTATCCTACTACTTATGCAATATTACATTTAGTTATATTTATTTATAATTTATTTACTGTATATTTGTATTTTATTTTATTAATCTTCATATGTTTTACTTGTATTTTATTCTTTATATCTACTCATGGTTGATTAAATAAATAAATGATAAATGGGTTGTACTTGTATAGCGCTTTTCTACCTTCAAGGTACTCAAAGCGCTTTGACACTACTTCCACATTTACCCATTCACACACACATTCACACACTGATGGAGGGAGCTGCCATGCAAGGCGCCAACCAGCACCCATCAGGAGCAAGGGTGAAGTGTCTTGCTCAGGACACAACGGACGTGACGAGGTTGGTACTAGGTGGGAATTGAACCAGGGACGCTCGGGTTGTGCACGGCCACTCTCCCCACTGCGCCACGCCGTACTATTTAAAAAGTTTTATTATTTTTTTCAGATGGGCCATCTGCCTCAGGGGTTATCGGCAGTGCTTGTGTCAGCGTCCTGGTGGCCATGGTCTGATGACCTTCTGGTGCAGATGGCTCCTGTGATAGTGTTTACTCACATGTCTCCTCCGTACTCAGTCATGCAATCATTTTTCTATGTAGTTGCATACGTGTGTGTGTGTGTGTGTGTGTGTGTGTGTGTGTGTGTGTGTGTGTGTGTGCGTTTGGTATCTGATAATGTCTTAGGTATGTGACAATGATGGATATGGGTCACTAGTATTGTTTCTAAACTTTGTAAAACACTTTGCGTTGCATTTCTTTTATGTATGAAAAACACTTTATAAATAAAGTTTGATTGAGTTGGATTGATAGGAATAAATAAACTTAGCTTCTTCCTATTCTTTTTCGAACATATTGCAAAAAGAAATGTAAATATAAAAATTACATGACGTATCACATGTAACAATATATATGTTTGAAATAAACTTAAACCAAACCAAACAAGTGATTTAAAAGTAGATTAAAAATATTTATAAATGGACCTACAATCAAATTATTAATTAATATTTGTTTTGCTAAAATCTTTGTAAGGTGTTTTATTATAAATCGTCAGCTAATTCAATTCCTTGTTGGTGGGAATACACCCGATAGCTTCTACTCGGGGGTCAGTAACCCAGGGCTGACACCGCCCTAGTGGCTCCCTTGAGATTTTTCAAAAATGGAAAAAGCTGGGGGGAAAATACATTTGTTGTTTTGATAATGTTTCTGTCGGAGGAAAAACATAACACAAAACTTCCTAATTCTTAGAAAGCCCACTGTTTAATATGTTTTGTCTACCAAACGTTTTATGCTGTGCATGAATGCACAAAGATTGAGCTTTGTTGATGTTATTGACTTGCGTGGAGTGCTAATAATCAATACTAACATGCCATTTAGGCTTGCAATTTGTTATGCATATTACATCATTATGCCTCATTTGTAGGTATATTTGACTTTATTTAATTTATTTTATTTATGTCCTCTGTGTATTTAATTTATAGTTGGATGTCTTGTGTATGTAATATTGGCTGCATTTCTGATTGTGTGCCATGTTGTTCCAGACCACAGCAAATGTTACCCGGTTTGCAGAGATTGTAATAAATCCATTACAAGGAGACAGCCTGTACTTTCCTTAAGATTAAGATTAAGATTAGTTTATTTCAAAGGGGTCAATGCAATTTCATAAAACACATGACTACACATGGTTAAAAAAAAGCCATAATTAGCCAGAAGGTTAGTTTTCAAACTGTAGCCCCCCGGCCATGATGTACAAATGGCAGTAAAATTACAATTGAAAAGAAAAACAAAAGAAAGAGAGAGAATAAGAAAAAAAGGACACAATACATATACGATATGATCAAAAATGAAATACAACATCACAACATAACATTTATCTTAGCATCAAAACAGGCTTATCTTTTAGTGCTGGCAGCTGTAGGCGTTTATAAGCCACATTTTACTTTTATTTTTTTTGAAGGCCTTGTAAATTGTGACCAGTTTAACCTCCTCGGGTACGGAGTTCCACACGTTTGCACTCCTTACTGACCAGGCTGACTTACTGAAAGTGCTCCTTTGCGGAGGAATAAAACAGTCACCTCTGACAGAGCCTTGAATGACAAGTTTATGGCTGTTTCTTTGGCTGATGAACTATGCCAGAGGATCTGGACCCAATTCATGCAGTACTTCATAGGTCAGTTTAAGTCTGCAAATGTGTGAAGACTGTCCCAGTTTGAAATACTGTTTTTTTTTTTTTTTTTTAGAATGTTACAATGATGATAGTGCCTTTAACTTGCGGGCACACACAAAATAATAATAATAATAATAGTAATAATAATAATGGATTAGATTTATATCGCGCTTTTCTATTATTAGCTACTCAAAGCACTCACAGAGAAGTGGGAACCCAGCATTCATTCACACCCGGTGGTGGTAAGCTACATCTGTACCCACACCTGCACTGGGGTAGACTGACGGAATCTATACCTTTGGCAGTTGTAAGCCAGTAATTTACAGGTGTCATCTTACCCTCTGAGATACTTAACCCTTGTGTAATGTTCATATTGTTGTTACTCAGCCAGCGTTTGTGGGTCTAATGGACCCGTTGCATTTTGTGGCTTTTACTGCCTCACAATCAAACACTTTTATGTTAAAATACTGAACAGACGTTTACCTTATCCCAATAAACATCTGTTCAGTATTGATTGTGAGGCATTAAAAGCCACAGAATGCAATGGGTCCATCAGACCCACAAATGTTGGCTGAGTAACAACAATATGAACGTTTTAGAAAATTTCTCTGCCAGTTTCTGCATCCCACAGGGATTCTTCTTTTGTGTTTTTGCACCTGCGGTTACCACACAAGGTTGCGACATTGTGTGTCAACACTGTCTGCTCTCATTTCCTCGCACATTTGACCCTCTGATGTTCTGTGTACCTACACTCTGTCCTCTCCTGTCTAGGCCTGCTGTGTGTGTGAGTGGTGTACACAGAACATCAATTTCCACACTTCTATTAGCCCCAAACATCATATATAAAAGATGTGGGATGCAGAAACTGGCAAAGAAATTTTCCATGCAACGTTCATATAGCGTTTGTGGGTCTAATGGACCCGTTGCATTTTGTGGCTTTTAATGCCTCACAATCATGTTAAAATACTGAACAGATGTTTACCTTATCCCAATAAACCTATGTTCAGTATTTTAACACTGTTTGTCAACACTGTCTGCTCTCATTTTCTCGCACATTTGACCCTCTGATGTTCTGCGTACCTACACTCTGTCCTCTTCCTCATGTGTGTGTGTGTGTGTGTGTGGTACACAGAACATCAATTTCCACACTTCTATCAGCCCCGGACATTGTATGTGTACGATGTGGGATGCAGAAACTGGCAGAATTTTTTTCCATGCAACGTTCATATTGTTGTTACTCAGCCAGCGTTTGTGGGTCTGTTGGACCCATTGCATTTTGTGGCTTTAAATGCCTCACAATCAAACCGTTTTAAGTTAAAATACTGAACAGATGTTTATTGGGATAAGGTAAATATCTGTTCAGTATTTTAACCTAAAAGTGTTTGATTGTGAGGCATTAAAAGCCACAAAATGCAACGGGTCCATCAGAACCACAAACACAAGGTTGCAACATTGCTTGTCAACACTGTCTGCTCTCATTTTCTCGCACATTTGACCTTCTGATGTTCTGCGTACCTACACTCTGTCCTCTAGTGTGTGTGGTACACAGAACATCAATTTCCACACTACTATAAGCCCGAGACATCTTATATGTAAGATGTGGGATGCAGAAGCTGGCAGAGAAATTTTCCATGCAATGTTCATATTCTTGTTACTCAGCCAGCGTTTGTGGGTCTGATGCACCCATTGCATTTTGTGGCTTTTAATGCCTCACAATCAAACAGTTTTATGTCAAAATACTGAACTTATGTTTATTGGGATAAGGTAAATTTCAGTATTATAACATAAAAAAGACACTGTTTGTAATATTGTAATATTTAACAGTTGTATGTTAAAGTACTGAACATATATTTATTGGGATGAGGTAAACATAAGTTCAGTATTTTAACATAAAAGTGACACGCTGTATGTAATATTGTAATATTAATCAGTTTTATGTTAAAATACTGAACATATGTTTATTTGGATAAGGTAAATATCTGTTCAGTATTTTAAAATAAAAGTGTTTTATTGTGAGGCATTAAAAGTCACAAAATGCAACGGGTCAATCAGAACCACAAACACAAGGTTGCAACATTGTTTGTCAACTCTGTCTGCTCTCATTTTCTTGCACATTTGACCCGCCGATGTTCTGCGTACCTACACTCTGTCCTCTAGTGTGTGTGGTACACAGAACATCAATTTCCACCCTTCTATTAGCCCCGGACATCTTATATGTCATAGAAATGTGTAGGGGGGTGTATGGTGTGCGGTCATTAAATAAGTATTCTGTTATATGTTCTTCACAGAAAATGAGCCAAAGTCAGCGAGTCTCAGTTTGAAAATTAATTAATTGTATCATTTTTCTTTTAAAGGCCGACTGAAACCCAGTACTACCGACCACGCAGTCCGATAGTTTATATATCAATGATGAAATATTAACATTGCAACACATGCCAATACGGCAGGTTTAGTTTACTAAATTACAATTTTAAATTTCCCGCGGGGTTTCATGTGGAAAACGTCGCAAAATGATGACACGTATGATGACGCGTGTTTGTGACTTTATAGGTTGGAGGGGACATATTAGCCAGCACCACTTGCGGCTAAAAGTTGTCTCTTTTCATCGCTCAATTACACAGTATTTTGGACATCTGTGTTGCTGAATCTTTTGCAATTTGTTCAATTAATAATGGAGAAGTCAAAAGTAGAAAGATGGAGGTGGGAAGCTTTTAGCCTTTAGCCACACAAACACACGGTGTTTCCTTGTTTAAAATTCCCGCAGGTGAAGCTTTACTATGGATCAGAGCGGTCAAGCGAACATGGATCCCGACTACATGTCAATTGACAGTTTTCGGTGAGAAAACTGTGGTAATAAGTCGGCTCTTACCGGAGATCAGCGGAGCTTCTGTCCTGCTGCAGCTTCGTGACTTCCCTCAGAGACTCTGGCGTCAACACACCCGTGGCCACACCCCTCCCAATTTCAGGTACTACTTAACTCACTAAAATACTAGCAACACAATAGGCAGATAAAGAATTTTCTAGAATTATCCTAGTAAATGTGTCTAAAAACATCTGAATCACTCCCACTGCAATCGCCTTTTTTTTTTTTTTCCTAGTCCTTCACTCTAAATTTCCTCATCCACGAATCTTTCATCCTCGCTCAAATTAATGGGGATATTGTCGCTTTCTCGGTCCGAATAGCTCTGGCTGCTGCTGGCTATGATTGTAAATAATGTGAGGAGCCCTACGACCCGTGACGCCACACGCACATTGTCTGCTAATTCCGATAAAGGCGAGGCTTTTTTATTAGCGACTAAAAGTGGCAAACTTTACCGTCGATGTTCTCTACTAAATCCTTTCAGCAAAAATATGGCAATATCGCAAAATGATCAAGTATGACACATAGAATGGACCTGCTATCCCCGTTTGTATACAAAAATCTCATTTCAGTAGGCCTTGAATTCTTTGCCTTTACTTGCATCAGGCTTTTAAGTTTTTTGTGGCTCCAGACAGATTTATTTTTTGTATTTTTGGTCCAATATGGCTCTTTCAACATGTTGGGGTTTTTTTTCCCAACCCCTTCTTTTTAACTAAATCATTTTTGAAAGCAATTTGCCCCAGCACCGGTTCCAACATGCAGCAACATAAGCAGGTAGGGTGGAGCTAAGGTAACTTGAGTAGGGGACAAAAGGGTGAAATAGTTGTTTGCTGAAGGTGAAGTGCAGCATTTGCATGGTCATGTCACAGCAACCACCCTGTATAGGACCTAACACATATGATTCTGCCTTTCTTCATAAGAGCTTCATTATTACCACTAAGGTTGAATTAAACACCTGGTGAGGGCAAAGTTATATCGATGACAAACATGTAAAAAAACGTGTTAGACATACCTGGATGACAGGATGGCAAAGTCCCCGCCATCAAGCAAGCGGATCTTGCAGAAAAGTACTCCGTTAACGAAAGGCACTGCCGTAAGCTCCTCTAAAGTAAAGCGCACTTGAAACTTAAACTTCTTCTTCTTCACGAACAGATACATTGTCCAACTCGAGTTGGCTTCACGTCAGAAGTTGGAACCCCTTTGATTTGGAGTTATTCATGTCGGCGGTCGAAGCTGGAATATAAAACAAAAACTGGGTAAAGCGTCAAGTTTTGAAGAGCGGGCGGTCTCGTAAACAGCTGCCACGCAAACACAAGCACACTCGACTTCAAAATGAATATGTTAATACAAATAAACGTCGAGTAAACCTTACCGTTCGGGGGGCTGTGTTTCTTTTTACTCGGCGGAAAGCTGCAGGTGGGCACCGGCGCTGCGAAGGCTAATCGGCACTTTGTCAGCCTCGGGCGCTTCGACTCTAAATTATCCCACGGCAGTCGGGGGTTCGTGAACGCACCAGGAGGGAGTGCCCTCAGTCACAGCACATCTACCTGCGTATGTGGAGCTTAGCGGCAGGTGCAAGTGCGCGTGCGCGCACACACATTTTGTGGGACGGAAATGAAAGGCACGCATCGCAAAAAATAAAAATTAAAAAATTATTAGTATTGCTATGATTTTTAGAAATATCACGGCAGGATACTTTCAACATATATATGTTACAGGTATTTATTTTACTAACAACCATTACGAATCTTAAAGGCCTACACTGAAACCCACTACTACCGACCACGCAGTCTAATAGTTTATATATCAATGATGAAATATCAACATTGCAACACATGCCAATACAGCCTTTTTGGTTTACTAAATTGCAATTCTAAATTTCCTGGGAGTTTCTTGTTGAAAATGTCGCGGAATGATGACGTGTGCGCGTGACGTCACGGACTGTTAGGAAATATTAGCGCTGCGCACACACACAGCTAAAAGTCGTCTGCTTTAACCACATAATTACACAGTATTTTGGAGATCTGTGTTGCTGAATCTTTTGCAATTTTTTCAATTAATAATGGAGAAGTCAAAGTAGAAAGATGGAGTTGGGAAGCTTTAGCCTTTAGCCACACAAACACACGGTGATTCCTTGTTTAAAATTCCCGGAGGTGAAGCTTTCCTATGGATCGGAGGGGTCAAGCGAACATGGTTCCCGACCAAATGTCAACCAGCAGATTTCGGTGGGAAAATTGTGGTAAAAAGTCGCCACTTACCGGAGATCAGCTGAGCTTGAGCCGTACATACAGACTCCCCTGAGACACTGGCCTCAAGACACCCGTGGATACACCCTTCCGACTATCAGGTACTATTAAACTCACTAAAACACTAGCAAAACAATAGAAAGATAAGGGATTTCCCAGAAATATCCTAGTAAATGTGTCTAAAAACATCTGAATCCGTCCCAATGCAATCGCGTTTTTTTTTTAAACTTGATTTATTTATTTTTTTTTATAGTCCGTCGCTGTCAATATCCTCAAACACGAATCTTTCATCCTCGCTCAAATTAATGGGCAAATTGTCGTTTTCTCGGTCCAAATAGCTCTTTTTGTTGGAGACTACCATTAAAAACAATGTGAGGATGTGAGGAGCCCTCAACGGGTGACGTCATCGTCTGCGATTTCAGTAGCCTTTAAAGGCCTACTGAAATGAAAATGTCTTATTTAAACAGGGATAGCAGGTCCATTCTATGTGTCATACTTGATCATTTCACGATATTGCCATATTTTTGCTGAAAGGATTTAGTAGAGAACATCGACGATAAAGTTCGCAACTTTTGGTCGCTAATTAAAAAGCTTTGCCTTTACCATAAGTAGTAGACGATGTGCGCGTGACGTCACTGGTTGTAGAGCTCCTCACATTGTTTACAATAATGGCCACCAGCAGCTAGAACGATTCGGACCGAGAAAGCGACAATTTCCCCATTAATTTAAGCGAGGATGAAAGATTCGTGGATGAGGATAGTGAGAGTGAAGGACTAGAAGGGAAAAAAAAAAGATGAGGGCAGTGGGAGCGATTTAGATGTTATTAGACAAATTTACTAGGATAATTCTGGAAAATCCCTTACCTACTTATTGTGTTACTAGTGTTTTAGTGAGATTATATAGTCATAACTGAAAGTCGGAGGGGTCGCAGCTGCCTCTTTGACAGCTGCAGGAGGAACGACACAAGCGCCGCTCTTGTTTACGATAAGAGCCGACTTATTACCACAATTTTCTCACCGAAACCTGCCGGTAGACATGTGGTAGAGAACCATGTTCGCTTGACCGCTCTGTTCCGTATTAAAGCTTCACCGCCATCTTTAGGGAATGTACACAAAGAAACACCGGCTGTGTTTGTGTTGCTACAGCCGGCTGCAATACACCGCTTTCCACCAACATTTTTCTTCTTTGTAGTCTCCATTATTAATTGAACAAATTGCAAAAGATTCAGCAACACAGATGTCCAGAATACTGTGTAATTATGCAATAAAAAGAGACTACTTTTAGCCATGATCGGTGCTGGAAGAACATGTCCGCTACCACCGGTGACGTCACACGCACGCATCAACATACCGCAACGTTTTCAACAGGAAACTTCGCGGGAAATTTAAAATTGTAATTTAGTAAACTAAACCGGCCGTATTGGCATGTGTTGCAATGTTAATATTTCATCAGTGAAATATATATAAGACTGCTTGGTCGGTAGTAGTGGGTTTCAGTAGGCCTTTAAATAACATAAAAAAAACACTCAAGTGTACCGGGGTCGGCAACCCAACATGTTGAAAGAGCCATATTGGACCAAAAATACAAAACAAAATCTGTATGGAGCCCCAAACAATTTAAAGTCTTATATAAGTGTTATAATGAAGGCAACACATGATGTAAGTGTCTATATTAGCTTTATTAGCCTACTATCAAAGGCTTACGTAAATCATTGTTGACAGAAATGTGGTATTGAAATTTTTATTTTACACATTTTTGCAACATTGGAAATCATTAGTAAAATGGAGGCTTCTCACAGGATGAGAAAACTTCTGAAAATTACTGGCTCAGAATGGCCAAAGGTATATATATGTGTGTCCAAGTTTAAGGAAACAGCAGGCTGTCTTCTTTTAATGGATTTATTACAATCTTTGCAAGCTGAGTAATGTTTGCTTTGGTCTGGAACAACATGGCACACAAACAATTAACATAAATGCAGCCAATATTAAATACAGATAATGTGTTACGAGACATAAAGGAACTTAAATGAGCTCAAATATACTTACAAACGAGGCATAATGATGCAATATGTACAGACAGTCAGCCTAAATAGCATGTTAGCATGAATTGGCTTGCAGTCATGGATTGACCATATACCGTATTTCCTTGAATTGCCGCCGGGGCGCTAATTAATTTAAAACCTCTTCTCACTCCTGCGCTTATCAAAGGCATGTGGTAAAAGTAAGCATGCGCTAATTATTTTAAAACCTCTTCTCACTCCAACACTTACCAAAGGTATGCAGTAAAAATTTGAGTGTGATGTAAGCTTGGACCTACTGAATAGCTCTTAATCTTCTTCCCTTTATGCGATTGAAATCAGCCTCCTCCATTTTGAAAATGATGACAGGGGAAGTGTCACTCGTAACGTCACGAGTTTGACCAGGCGGTGATACTAAGCATGCGCTAATTATTTTGGGAAGCGAGTTTGACCCGGCAGTAATTCAAAGCAGGCACATACTATATGTCCTGCGGCCATTCAAGGAAATAGGGTATGCCTGATAAGCACTCCAGCAAATCAATAAAATCAACAAAGATCACCTTTGTGCTTTCACGCACAGCATGAAACATTTGGTGGACAAAATGAGACAAAGAAGGCAGCAACAGAGAAAGTTGTACATGTAAACAAAATACAATGACTTCAAGGATCGCTGCAATTAGTAGGAAAAAACGGTGCTTGCCAAATCCTCTCATCAGTGAAGCATGTTTGATATAAACAGTGGGATTTCTAACATTTAGGAAGGTCTGTGTCATGTTTGTTCTAAGGCCAAAAATATATTAACATAAACAAAAATATTTTTTCTTCAATTTTTTTCCATTTTCGCAAATTTCTGAAAGAGGTCCAGGGAGCCACTATGGTGGCGCTAAAGAGCCGCGGGTCACTGACCCCCGGTGTGGACCTCCATCCGTCCGTTTTCTACTGCTTTGTCCCTTTTGGGGTCGCTGGAGCCTTTCTCAGCTGCATTCGGGCGGAAGGCAGGGTACACCCTGGACAAGTCGCCACTTCATCGCAGGGCCAACACAGACAGACAGACAACATTCACACTCACATTCACACCAATCAACCTATCCCCAGGTGCATGTCTTTGGAGGTGGAAGGAAGCCGTGGACCTGTAACCAAATTGTAAGGAGTCCTTTTACACAGGGACGGTATGGTGCAGTTGGGAGAGTTGCTGTACCAGCAACCTGAGGGTTCCTTGTTCAATCCCCACCTTCTTCTTTTTAGTTTTAGTTTGTATCCAATCAGAATTCAGCTAGCTTATGTTGCCATGCTGTACCAAATCTGCCAGGGACCTTCAGAATCAACAATGCGGGCGTCCGTGCACTGTGAGTGAATAGGGACATAAAGTTGATAGACAGTTGTGATAGCCAATCAGATCACGAGTTGTTGTCAGGAAGGCCTTCTAGATGGCCTCACGTGGCATTTACGCGTCCTGTGATTGGATACTATCCGGGACCGTTAGCAGATGAATTTGAGAACACATACAGTTGATAGACAGTTGTAAATAGCTGATCAGATCACAAGTTGTTGTCAGTAGCCTAACTAGGTAACCTGATGTTAACGAGACTGTGATTGGATACTCACTTGTCATTCCTTCTAAATTGCAACTTGGCAAGAAGTGTTGACCCACAAAGAAGGAGAACAAAACGTTGATTGGGTGGCAGATATGTATTTGCAAGGCCATTTTCAAGAAGGATATTTAAAGAGAAACTACATTTTGTGAGACGATGCCGGCGATGAAATGGGGAAATGCCCGCCATTTCCACTCAAATCGGGGGTACCACTGGCTTATATAGCGTCAAATGGGTTCTACAAAATGTGAGTTCAAATATTCTATTTTCTCAAATTTTTCATGCTTAATACAAACTTTTGTATGTTTTTTGCAATTTAAATTTTGACAGTACCACATAAGAAATATTTTAATTGCTGATGCTGGGTTTATTGACTTTTAAAGGGGAACTGTGACGTTTTCGTGGGCTAGGGGGGCTTCTTCCAAGATGCAGTCGGGCAATGACAGCGTACAGGTAACAAAACAGATTTATTTAACTAAAAAACAGGCTAATAACAAAAACACTGGTGCTAAGGAAAAAGGCAAACAAACATCTACTAGCGTGTGAGCTAGGGAAACAGAAGGTGGCTAAGCGCGAAAGCATTAGCGAGTAAACACTTAGAACACAAAGAGGCTAGGCGTGGAAGCTAGCAAGTATCAAAACGGATTATTACCGAAGTCAGGGGTCCACGAAGACATCGAAAAGAGTGTAGCAAACTTGATGAGACCAGAACGAGTAAATGAAACAGGTCGGTTAATATAGAATTTCTGTTAAAAATCAGGTGTGCAAACAAAGGCAGGTGAACAAAACAAGTCGCCATGGTGACAAACAAACAAGGAAGTGCACAAACTAAAACTCGGAAGCGTCCATGAATCAAGAAACTCAAAACCAAATGTAAGATCCGAGCGGCGGATCTTAACAGGAACATTATCAGAATTTCATAAGGGTTAAAACTAATAAAAATCAGTTCCCAGTGGCTTATCAAAATTTGACCCATCACGCAATATCCCGAAAAACGGCTTCAAAGTGCCTGATTTTAACCGTCGTTATATCCACCTGGGGCTTCACGGTTGCAGAGGGGTTAGTGCGTCTGCCTCACAATACGAAGTTCCTGCAGTCCTGGGTTCAAATCCAGGCTCGGGATCTTTCTGTGTGGAGTTTGCATGTTCTCCCCGTGAATGCGTGGGTTCCCTCCGGGTACTCCGGCTTCCTCCCACTTCCAAAGACATGCACCTGGGGATAGGTTGATTGGCAACACTAAATTGGCCCTAGTGTGTGAATGTGAGTGTGAATGTTGTCTGTCTATCTGTGTTGGCCCTGCGATGAGGTGGCGACTTGCCCTGGGTGTAAATGCCTTCCGCCCGATTGTAGCTGAGATAGGCGCCAGCGCCCCCCGCGACCCCGAAAGGGAATAAGCGGTAGAAAATGGATGGATGCGATGGATATATCCACCTGTCTATTATCCTGTGATGTCACAGCGTGAAACCATCAGAAACAAACATGGCTGATAGCACAGAAAGGTCTAGCGATATTAGCTCAGACTCGGATTTCAGCGTTGTAAGCGATTCAACAGGTTATGCATGTATTGAAACGGATGTTTGGAGTATGGAGGCAGGTAGAGAAAACAAAATTGAAGAAGAAACTGAAGCTATTGAGCCATATCACGACAGACAGTGGCACGGGAGGAAGCGAGGACGAATTCGGCGGTCGCCTTCAAACCAACGATTGGTATGTGTTTGTTTGGCATTAAATGTGGGTGGAGGGAACGGCTTGATGCAAATTAGCTACACATGAGGCATAATGATGCAATATGTACATACAGCTAGCCTAAAAAGGATTTTAGCATCGATTAGCTTGCAGTCATGCCGTGACCAAATATGTCTGATTAGCACTCCACATAAGTCAATAACATCAACAAAAATATACTTCATGCACAAGGTTATAAGTTTGGTGGACAAAATGAGATAGAAAAAGACGTGGCATAAATCACGTCTTAGCCAACAATTCCAGGGAGTTTACCTCGCTCGTCTGCGGGAACAGACTGCCGTCGTCTCGTCTCTGAATAGTTCGCACTCCGGCAGATTCAGTGGCGGTCTATTTTCCAATATTGCAGATTTCGTTGACTTTATCGTTGGAAATGCATCTGCTTTGAATGTTGCAGGATATCCACACATTCTTGCCATCTCTGACGCCGCATAGCTGTCGTCGATAAAGTGTGCGGAACAAACGAGGGACTTTCGCATCTTTTGGCCACTGGTGCAACTTGAATCCGTCTCTGTTCGTGTTGTTACACTATGGCGTCACTGTTAAAGAACCATATGGATGTTATCATGTTCTTCACCCGTGAGCGTACTCCGGTAAGGGAATAAGGACACCGTTTCTACGTTTCAACTTCTTTATGTAACTTTTAGCAGCAGCAGCTAAGTACACTCTCAAAAATACACACACAGTTCTACACACCGACTCAAGGACCCCGAAAAGTAAACATAGCTGCCCGGTAAACTGCCTGACTTAAAACAGACTCAACTTAAAGGTGCATGACTATATTAATAGATTGTTATGTCAACAATAATAGTCAATTATATTCATCAATTAACATATTAAATAAGGACTTTATCTTCTATCTTAAACACTGACAAAGGGAATTTATAACAGCCGCCCCCTAAATAGCATGGCTATTTTGAAACAAACATAAATTCCCACAACAATCCTTAAACCAGGATTATCTTCAGGAAGAGCTGACAACTGTACCAGCCGAGCAACTGGTCTCAGGTAAGTCTTCTCGCCAACTTCGATTTCAGCAGTCCCTATACATCCATCATCACCCGCATTTAGCTTCACCACCCTCCCCATTGGCCAGTGAGCACGTGGAAGCTGAGGATCAACAATCATCACAACTGTGTCCAGGGGGAGATGATCTGTGTGTTGGCGCCACCTCTGGCGGGTTTGAAGAGAGGGCAAGTAGTTCCCGATGAACTGTGTCCAGAAATGGTCAGCCATCATCTGGCAATGACGCCAGCGCCTCCTGGTGAGGGTGTCAGGAGCATAGGCAACTTGTGGGAGAGAGGCATCCTGCCGCCCCATCAACAACATGTTGGGAGTCACTGGGTCTGGATCGGCCACATCAGAGGATACATATCCTAAAGGTTTGGCATTGAGGATGCCTTCCACCTCGATGAGGAGTGTGAGCAGGACCTCTTCTTGCAGCACTTGTGCACCTATGACCACTTGTAGGGATTTCTTGACTGATTGAATCTCACGCTCCCAGACGCCACCAAAGTGGGGAGATGCGGGTGGGTTAAGACGGAACTTAATCCGTTTTTCTGCAAGCCGCTCCTGCAACTGGGATTCCATTGCTGCAAAGGCCTCCTTAAGCTCCTTATCTGCCCCTCTGAAGTTAGTCCCCTGGTCAGAGAGGACCTCAAAGAGAGTGCCTCTTCGTGCGATGAACCGTCTCAGTGCGAGGAGGAAAGCATCTGTTTCGAGGCTAGTGAGCAGATCCAGATGTATACATCTCGTCGTGAGACATATGAAAATGATCCCCCAGCGCTTTTCACTTTGCCTCCCAGCCTTGACCATGTACGGACCGAAGCAGTCCACGCCTGTTGAGAAAAATGGAGGCTTGAGCAGCCGCAGACGGGCTAAGGGCAGGTCTGCCATCCTCGGCACCAATGGCTTCCCTCTCCACTTCATGCAATCAGCACAAGCTCTCTGGTACTTCTTGATAGCCTGCCTTCCTCGCAGAACCCAGTAGTAGCGCCTCATCTCTGCAAACACTCTATCAGGTCCAGGGTGGTGTAGTTGAGCATCCATCTCTTTAATGAGGAGTGTGGTGACTGCATGACGGGGATCCAACAATATTGGATGAATGTCAGTGGGGCTAGAGCTGTTTAAACGGTGCAGGCGTTCTCCAACCCGTATAAGACCCAATGTAGGGTCTAATTCTGGGGCTAGCGTACTCAGCCTGCTGCTGGGTGGCACAGGCTTGCCGGCTCTGAGGCATCGGATTTCTTCAGAGAAGCAGTCTGCTTGACTGGTTTTGAGCAGGTGGCCCTCAGCATCTCTTAGATCGCACAGAGGTGAAGCAGGGTCGGCTGCCGCCCCATGAAGAGACTGTTGCGTAGCCTTGACCAACTCTCTCCAGCTACTGAACCGGGTGAGATCTGGTATCTTGGGTGGTGAGCTGGTCTGTGTGATAGCACAAAAAACACTTTGTTTTAACTCACAACTGTCCTGTGGCTCCGTGATGCTAGGACATGATGGCCGTTCATCCTGTGGACGGCGAAGGAATGCTGGTCCCTGGATCCAACGATTCGGCGCAGCCAGCTAAGCTAACGTCTTGCCACGGGTGAGATCGTCTGCCGGATTGTTAGCTGTGTCCACATACCTCCATTTGTGTGAGGCAGTAAGCTCCTGGATCTGAAAAACCCGGGTTCCCACGAAAACCTTGAACCTGCATGACTGAGATGTTAGCCAGGTGAGAACTGTCGTGGAGTCAGTCCATAAGAAGGTCTGGGCAATACACAAGGTGAGCTCTTTGTGAATGAGGGAGGACAGCTGGGCTCCTGTCAGCGCTGCACAGAGCTCCAACCGTGGCATTGACTGCTGGCGTTTTGGGGCCACCCTAGACCTTGCCATCACAAATGAGACATAGACAGTGTCATTAGTATTTATGGTGAGATATGCCACTGACCCGTAGGCTTGCTCAGAGGAGTTACAGAAGACGTGGAGAGAGTACTCAGTGGTGTCTGTAGCAAGCTCCAATGGTGCATAGGTTCGAGGGATGGAGATGTTGGCCAGCTCGGGGAGTTCTCTCTTCCAGCTGGACCAAGCCTGGAGGATGTCAGGAGGGAGGTTCGGGTCGTCCCAGCTCCTCTTCTTTTCCCACAGCCTCTGGACAAGAATCTTGGCCCGTGTAGTGTACGGGATAATTATTCCGATCGGATCATACTGGCGGGCAAGTACCTTTATAGATGTACCGCATAGTAGGGGTCTCACTCTCTGGAGGCTTTAGTTTGAAACCGAGCCGATCAGATGGACAATACCACCGCAGACCAAGGGCCGGTTCCTGTAGATCGTTGCTCTTCTCGGCCAGCTACAGCTCAGTGCTTTCAGATCGGGCACTGGAAGGCAAGCGGGAGACAACACATGAGAAGTTACTTGCCCACTGTCGAATCTCAAATCCTCCTGAGGCCAGACATCGTCGCATCTTGTCCACCAGGAGCTTGGCTGACTCCGTCGTCGACAGGCTCTGCAGACAGTTGTCCACGTAGAAACACTGTTCGATGGATTGCAGGACATCTTCATTTCCTGCAGCACATTCCTTGACATGTTTTTGCAGAGCAAATGTTGCACAACACCGGCTGCTTGTGGTACCAAATGGCAACACCTGCCATTGGTATACGTCAGGCTGTTTCTCCCTTTGCAGGTTTCTCCAAACAAACCTCAACAACGGCTGGTCCTCTGGTAGCAACCAAACTTGGTGGAACATGGCTCGGATATCTCCACTGATGGCGACAGCGTGCTGGCGGAACCGCAGGAGGACCCCGATGAGAGATGGGCCAAGGGTTGGACCTGGGAGAAGCTGCTCATTAAGAGAGAGACCACCATGATTAAAGGAGCAGTCAAAGACAAGGTGATGTTTGCCATTATGATGGACGAGGTGATGAGGTATGAACCATGACTCACTGGAGCTGTTTCCCTCTCCCCCTGGAGCTTTGTAACACACCCACCTTCTATAAGCTTCTGGATCTCTGCTTCATATATTTTAGCTTTGACAGGGTCTTTAAGCAGTCGTCTCTCTGTACTGCGTAACTTTGGCATCACGGCTTCAACATCTGCTTTCAGTGGTGGTGCTACAGAGGTGTAGTGCAGCGAAGTGTGTCACCAACCTTCACTCTCTTAGTGCATGCTTCCAAGACGCTCACCGCTTCCTGGTCCAGGTGAGACCGCACCGCTAGCCGCTCACTACAGAATGGGAGCACATCAAGCTGCCAGAGGCGTTCGACTTGTTGGTAGATGTCGTCTGGTGTAGGCTTGAAGGCGGTGTAGTAACATGATGCGGCGGGGAACTGTGAACCATCTGGGCCCTGGAGCGTCCAGCCGAGTGCTGTATGGATAGCTACGGGTCCTCCCTTTTGGCCAAATCTTACAGGTTCTGTAGCAGTGATCAGGCGAGTGTAATCTGAACCAAGGAGCAGCAGCGGTTGCACCTTGTTGAAGCTCTGCAGTTGTAATCCTCTCAGGTGGCGGTAGCGTCTCTGGAGCGCTGCGATTGGATAGGATTGCTCGGTCAGGGTAAGTCGACCTGCTGTGTAGGCCCTTTCAACCAAATGCTGCTCTGATGGTGACGCTGGAGAAACTACATGAAAGTCAACTGATGCTCCAGTGAGGTGAACTACATCCTGACGAACAGTCCGCAGGGTGAGGGACTCTGCTCTGCCTCTGAGCTTCAGGTCTCGAACTGCAGCTGGAAGTATTATGGTGCGTTCAGCTCCATCATCGAGGATTGCATAGGTCTGCAAAGATCTGGTCCCATGGCTGATGATAATTGGCACAACTTTGAGGTACACTTTCCCTCCTTGCATCGAGTTAGCTGCTGAGGTGCATTCTTTGGGTGTGATGAGGTAGACGTGGGAGCCCGGCCTGGTGATGTCATGCAGCACTTTCAGGTGGATCTCCTGACACTCACTACAGGGTTTCTTTAACGTGCAGCTCCTTTCATCGTGGTTAGTACGGCCACAGTTACGACAGCGCTTTCCGTCTGCTATCCACTTCTCAATTTCCTGTGATGAGCATTGAATAATGTCTGGACACTGCGACAAGTAGTGCTCGGTACTCTTGCAGAAAAGACACATCATTTTATACCTTTGTTGCTTGGCTGCTGGCCGAGGCGTTTCAGCTGATTTGGGCTGGTCTGCACCGTGATACACAGAAACAGGCTGAGTCCGAGGCCGGGGAGTAGGAACAGGTCTGTCTCTCTTGGCAGGCTGTGCTCCTTCAGCTCGATGGCGCTCTGCCATTTTCGCGGACAGTCTTTGAGCTTCTGCCTTCACTTTGAGCCACTCTGCTAGGTCCCTGAGGTTATATGGGTTTAGGCTGCTGGTGCTGAGGCGCCCTTGACTTTGCAGATGCTCCACAAAGTTGTCTCTCATGTGTCTAGGGAGTTCGCTAAGTAGCCTGTCAACATGGCCAGTAGACATCACTTCCATCCCATTAGGCCCTTCCAATGAGGTTAGCATTCCCACCAGCAAGTCAACGTTGAGGGCAAAGCTCTGGAAGGCTTTGGGGTCTCCTGATTTGAGATCAGGGGAGTTCAGGATGGCCGCAATCTCACTTTGTGCCAACTGATGTGGCTGCCCATATTGTCTCTGCAAAGCCTGCATGGCGGCGGTGTAGGGCTGTACATAATGTCTGCATGACTGAGCTATTAGCTTGGCTTCATCCAGGATCAATTGTTCCATAAGCACACGGTATTTGTAATGTTCAGAAAGTTCAGTGTGTGGATTGAGCGGGTGATCTAATGCCATTTTTAAGTCAGCAAACTCTCTCTCACTGTCATGCACTAACATAGGCAGTTCAGGTACTGGAACAGGCTGTCTGGGGGGCTGGGCAGTGTAAGGTACCTGCAGTGTTGTATACTGAGACTGGGGGATATACTGAACCTGTTGAGCTGATGAGGGCTGTTGCAGGGGGAAACCCGCAGGGGGAGACACTAGTTGATATGCTGGCTGAGTTGACGGCAAAGACACAGGCTGGTAGAGTTGCAGATGTTTGTTCTGTGGTGGCAGTTGTGACTGGTTTAATGGTTGTGTAGCGATGGTTGATGGAGGCTGATTAACAGTCCCCAGGGGAGTGGCAGCACTGTAGGGTGATGTATTGATAACTTGCTGAGTGCCAGCCGCAATAGGTAGTTGTGGTGCAGAATATGGCGCTGTTGCTATTTGGGGGGGTTGATAGGTTGGTTGTGTAAACATTAGTGGAGCGTGTTGCTGCATGGGCTGTGCGGACGGGAGTGTGGTGTACTGCCACACTGGCTGTGCGGACGGGAGTGGGGTGTATTGCTGATTTATTGGTGTTGTCTGCATGGGCAAGTATTGTAGTTGTGCAGCTAGTGGCACTCTGTCCTGTACATTGTTAACCATCACTGTGGTAGGCTGGTTAGACGGGTAGCCTGATGTAGCTGATGTCTGTGGGCTGGCATAACTTACTGTTTGTGATGCTTGATGTGTAGGCTGCAGCATAGAAACATTCAGCGTAGCAAGGGGAGGCGGGTCCCATGCAGATGTCACAGTTGAAGGCAGAGACTGCGTCAGTGTGTAGTTCTCCTGTCTACTACCTGATGTAGGGGTCATTGCTTCTTGAAGCTTTAGTGCTGTAGTGGTAGTATGTTGTAGTGCAGACAGTTGTGGCTCATGCTGAAGCAGCCTAGATGATCCAAGATGGAGGCTGGATTGCTGTGACAGAGGGGTGCTGTGAACTACTGAACCGCTTAACCAGGGTGATTGATATGGTGGGACGCTCATATTGAGATTAGCTGGTGGCTGTAGGTCAGGAGAGCTCTGCCTGCTGTGATAGCTCCGCCCTGCGGGCACCGCCGATGGTTGGCGCATATGGCATGTTAGCTGGCTGGGCACGTCTCTAGCATGCATCACCATGTTCCACTCGCTCACCTTGTCGGCCTCTCCCGGCGATAATGGATGATCGGAGATAACGTGCACTCCGTGTGGCTGGTCCTCTATACACACAGACTCGGTCTGTAGGCTGAGCAACTGCAGCCGCTGGGCGCCGACGCTCTCTCTTTGGTCCACTGCGCGGGCACCGTGAGGGATGAGGGACTGTGGAAGGCTAACCTTGTAGCTTTCTAGACGGGTTGGAAGCTGTCGCTGTCACTGTCTTGCTCCGAATGCGCCGCTGTCTGCCACTGTTGTTAGCGCGGTGTCCATTTCTTCGTCGCGAGTGAGGAAATCCGGCTTGAAAGACCAATGTTAAAGAACCATTTGGATGTTATGATGTTGTTGTTGTTGTGCTGGGATTCTTCACCCGTGAGCGTACTCCGGTAAGGGAATAAGGACACCGTTTCTACGTTTCAACTTCTTTATGTAACTTTTAGCAGCAGCAGCTAAGTACACTCTCAAAAATACACACACAGTTCTACGCACCGACTCAAGGACCCCGAGAAGTAAACATAGCTGCCCGGTAAACTGCCTGACTTAAAACAGACTCAACTTAAAGGTGCATGACTATATTAATAGCTTGTTACGTCAACAATAATAGTCAATTATATTCAACAATTAACATATTAAATAAGGACTTTATCTTCTATCTTAATCACTGACAAAGGGAATTTATAACAGTCACATTAGTGCTAAGAATCCAAGCGCATAAAAATTGTTATCGCGCGCTGATTCTCCACTTTGTGGGCGGTTTTGCTTAGACGGCCATTCTGATTGGTCAGGCCAAAAGAGCTGAGGGCCAATCAGAAGTATAGCAGGGCGGGTCATCGTCAATATGTATCAAGATAATACAGCTCCTGTCGACAAACAAATTCCATCCATCCATCCATTTCTACCGCTTATTCCCTTTCGGGGTCGCGGGGGGGGTGTCGCTGGCGCCTATCTCAGCTACAATCGGGCGGAAGGCGGGGTACACCCTGGACAAAAGTCCAAATTTAGTAGAGTTGTGGAAAATGCCAATTGGATTTTATCTAAATGTCTTTGAAGAAGGTAATGTCTCATCTGTTGAGAGAACATCACATAGTTAATGAAGTGTCAAGATCAATATCTCTTTTCATACAACCAGTCCACAGATGTCAGTCAATCATGGAAATGATATTTTCAAATATGTTTTCTTTCCTCACTTGTCTGTTTGAAAAATATTATTTATTTAATATTTTTATATGTAAATATTGAATGTATGCCACAATGTGGGACTATTAATTTTCTTCCCTCTATCTACTTTAAGTTTACACCAGAGTCTACCCGAACCCACTTATCTATGCGTACTTCATATCATGACCACATGTTTGGCATATGGGCCTAATTATTGATGTTATGATTGCAATTACTATTTTAGTAGAATAATGAATGACAGGTTATCATTACAATTAATTAATATGGTTTTAATATTACTATAAAAAGTATTTAGGTTTCTGCAAACAACTCAAACTATGGAAAATTAGATATCAGCCCAGATCAGTATAGATGGCTGAGTTAAAAATATATATTTAAAAAAAAAAAAAGCTAACTCCATACATTTGGCCATGGGTCATCAATGCAGTGCCCGCTGGCACCAGGTCGCCCGTAAGGACCAGAAGAGTCGCCCGCTGGCCTGTTCTAAAAATAGCTTAAATAGCAGCACTTACCAGTGAGCTGCCTCGATTTTTTCAATGTTATTTATTTACTAGCAAGCTGGTCTCGCTTTGTTCGACATTTTTAATTATAAGAGAGACAAAACTCAAATAGAATTTGAAAATCCAAGAAAATATTTTAAAGACTTGTTCTTCACTTGTTTAAATATATATATATATTTTTTTAACTTTGCTTCCTATTACTTTCAGACAGACAATTTTAGAGAAAAAATACAACCTTAAAAATTATTTTAGGATTTTTAAACACATATACCTTTTTACCTTTTAAATTCCTTCCTCTTCTTTCCTGACAATTTAAATAAATGTTCAAGTAAATTTATTTTTTTATTCCAAAGAATAATAAATACATTTTCATTTAATTCATCATTTTAGCTTCTGTTTTTTCAACAAAGAATATTTGTGAAATATGTCTTCAAACTTATTATGATTAAAATTCAAAAACATTATTCTGGCAAATCTAGAAAATCTTTGGAATTAAATGTAAATCTTATTTCAAAGTCTTTTGAATTTCTTTTAAAAATTTTGTTCTGGAAAATCTACAGAAATAATGATTTGTCTTTGTTAGAAATATAGCTTGGTCCAATCTGTTATATATTCTACCAAACTGCAGATTGAATTTTAACATATTTAAAACATGTCATCAAAATTCTAAAATTAATTTTAATCAGGAAAAATTACTAATGATGTTCCATAAATTCTATTTTTAATTTTTTGAAAAAGATTCGAATTAGCTAGTTTTTCTCTTCTTTTTTTGGGTTGAATTTTCAATTTTAAAGAGTCGAAATTGAAGATAAACTATGTTTCAAAATTAAATTTTAAATTTTTTTCCTGTTTTCTCCTATTTTAAACCATTCAATTAAGTGTTTTTTTTTCATCATTTATTTTCTACATAAAACCTTCCGTAAAAAGGAAAAAAAATGTACTACCAAATGACAGACAGAAATAACATTTTTTTATATATATAGATTTATTTTTTAAAGGTAAATTGAACTAATTGGATATTTCTGGCAATTTATTTAAGTGTGTATCAAACTGGTAGCCCTACGCATTAATCAGTACCCAAGAAGTAGCTCTTGGTTTCAAAAAGGTTGGTGACCCCTGCCTTCGGCAAATTAAATCTGAGAGATAATAGTGTAAGACTTACTTGTTCAGCCATGATAGCCCCATGAAAACGTGACATTTATAGCAAATCGAACCGTTTGGAAATGAGTTGAAAATTGAGCATGTTATGGTTATTTAAATAGTACATGTTCCTTGACAAGTTATGGTTATTTAAATAGTTTGACAGGCTATCAATTGAAAGGTGTTTAAATCGCCAAATTCACCCTTTTAGAGTTCGGAAATCGGTTAAAAAAAACATATGGTCTTTTTTCTGCAACATCAAAGTATATATTGAGGCTTCCATAGGTCTGGTGATAATGTTCCCCTTTAAATGCGCCAGAAAATAAGTGCGTGAGTGTGTTTCTGTACGGTATGTCTCCAGCAATGGGCATGTGCTGACATAAATGATGCTATTTTGAGAGATAATCATTGAAATCGGACATCACTGAAGGCCTTTATACTTAATAATAATAATAGATTTTATTTGTAAAAAAGCACTTTACGTTGAGCAAACAACCTCAAAGTGCCACAGTGTAAAAAATAGTAATAATAGTAAAAACATAATAAAAAATAAATAAAATATAAAACTGGAAACAGCCCAATATAGCTAGAACCAGCATGCATGTCTATAAAAAGGCTATTTTAAAAATATTGGTTTTTAAGCCTTTTTAAAAAAAGCATCCACAGTCTGAGGTGCCCTCAGGTGGTCAGGGAGAGCGTTCCACAAACTGGGAGCAGCGGAGCAGAAAGCCCAGTCTCCCATTGTTCAAAGCTTTGTCCGTGGAAGTTGGAGGAGGTTAGCCTGTCCGTAGCGGAGATGTCGTGTGGAGGATTTGGGGGTGAGCAGTTCCTTGAGGTAGAAGCACTGGTGACTTAGTAGGGAGATTTTGAATAAAATCCTGAATGGAACAGGAAGCCAGTGAAGGGATTTGAGAGTTGGTGGTGTAATGTGGTCATGTTACTTGGCAGTGAGTGGTGCGTCCAGACTTTTTCAAGGGGTCCACCTAGCTTTGCAGGGGTGGCACCCATAAAACCGCGCTCACATTTAGATTTCACATTCAGATGTAACATTTAAATTTAGGTTTAAATTTATATTTAACAATATGTTTAGATTTAAATATATATTTAACATTTAAATTTAAAATTTAGATTTAGACTTAACATTTAGATATTGTCACACTCTGACTGTTCTGGATATGTGTTGTTTTTTTACTGTTTGTGTGCTAATTAAGTTCCTGTCCAGTACCTATTTTGTAATTTCACTTCCCCTGTCTGGCCACTGAGTGGTAGCGCCCATACCTGTCCTTAATTGGCAACCGGGACACACCTTTACCCGGTTGCCAATCAGTCTCCTACTTCTGCTCTGCTATACCTACGCATGTTTTTCTCTTAACTAAATCAAGTTACCCGTCTTCTGCAGTTACGTTTGCACTCGCCTTCTTTTGTTCTTCTCCACTCCTGGTTGCATGTTCTCCCACTCCCTCGTGAGTGTGTTTTCTTTTGTTTGTATTATATTTTCCTCATCATCTGCCTCCTGCTTGCTGCATCTTAGGGTCATGCCGCTAAAGCTGCCTTCCCCTCGTGACACAATGATCCGATGCTGAAGTGACCTTGCAGGGACTCCCGTCAGCTGTGCTCCTGGTTCTTGTAAATATGTTTAATATACAAGCTGGATAACGGATGTACCCACTTCATTTAAAAACACTATTTCTAAAGTACTGTATTTTCCGAACCATGGGGCGCATCGGATTATAAGGCGCACTGCCGATGAGTGGGTCGAGTCAGATCTATTTTCATACAAAAGGCGCACCGGATTATAGGGCCCATTAAAGGAGTCATTTTGTTATAATTTTTTTTCTATATGTAAAGCACTTCCTTCTGGTCTACATAACATGTAATGGGGGTTCTTTGGTCAAAATGTTGCATTGATTATGTTTTACAGATCATCTTCAAGCCGCTTTCTGACAGTCTCTTCTGGATGTGCCGTTTTGTGGGCGGTCTTATTTACGTGGCTCACCTTTGGCACCGTTTTTTCTCTGTCATCTTTGTTGTAGCGGTGTAGCGTGCAAGGACGGGAGTGGAAGAAGTGTCAAAAGACAGAGCCACCTGTTTTAATAACATTCAAACTTTACTTGAATCAATAACGGAGCAGCATCCAAACACGACGAGTTGAGTTTATACCAAAAAGTTATATTTTGGTTTCATCTGACCACATGGCATTCTCCCAATCCTCTGCTGTATCATACATGTATCCATTTTGGTATAAACTCAACTCGTTGTGTTTGGAGGAAGAAGAATACTGAGTTGCATCCCATGAACACCACACCTACTGTGAAGCATGGGGGTGGAAACATCATACTTTGGGGCTGTTTTTCTGCTAAGGGGACAGGACGATTGATCCGTGTTAAAGAAAGAATGAATGGGGCCCCGATCGTGAGATTTTGAGCCAAAACCTCCTTCCATCAGTGAGAGCTTTGAATGGTTGACCAAATACTTATTTTCCACCGTAATTCACAAATAAATTATTTTAAATTCCTAAATGTGAATCCCTTGATTTTTCTTTCACATTCTGTCTTTCACAGTTGAAGTGTACCTATGATGAAAATTACAGACCTCTGTCATCATTTTAAGTGGGAGAACTTGCACAATCGGGGGCTGACTAAATACTTTTTTGCCCCACTGTATTTACGGATGTTCTCATTCATCCAGGTCATTGTTAGTTCTCCAATTTTTTTTTTTTTTGTCGCCTGGATTTGCACTCCATGTTCTCTCTTTGTAGCTTTGATGTAAGCTACCTACCTACATGGGCCTAAAAGTAGCTAAGCTGCAGGAAAAGGAACTCGTTAAAAAAGTAGCTAATCTACCGCCAGGCTACTGGACAATGTAGATAAAATTCATAGTTTAGCTACATGTAGCGTGTTATTGCCCATCACTGGATTTGGCCCAGGGTGAAAATAAGTTTGACGGCCCTGTATTAAAGTTGGTATTACTCGGGTTTAAAGGTCGTCAATTAATTTAAATCCCTATGCTCTATGCCACAGGTGTAAAACTCAAGGCCCGGGGGTCAAACCTGGCGAGCCTCATTATAGTTTGTGGCCCACGAAAGCCTGGAAATAATATGCCTTAATAAAATGCTTAATATTTTCTGACTAAATATATTAGTTCTTTCCCTTTTGATATAAAAAATCATGTATTGCATGCAATTGCATACCTTTTAAAATTCAATATTATCGAAATCAAAATATTACATGTATTCCAAAAATGTAATATTTTGATTTCGATAATATTGAATTTTTCATGTATTCCAAAAATCTCCTCTCTGAGCTGCTACCTTACCGTGGTAGAGGAGTTTGCGTGTCCCAATGATCCTAGGAGCTATGTTGTCTGGGGGCTTTCATGCCCCCTGGTAGGGTCTCCCAAGACAAACAGGTCCTAGGTGAGTGATCAGACAAAGAGCAGCTCAAAGACTTCTATGGAATTACAACAAAATGAACTCAGATTTCCCTTGCCCGGACGCGGGTCACCGGGGCCCCGCTCTGGAGCCAGGCCCGGAGTTGGGGCACGATGGCGAGCGCCTGGTGGCCGGGCCTGCCCCCATGGGGCCTGGCCGGGCACAGCCCGAAGAGGCAACGTGGGTCATCCCTCCAATGGGCTCACCACTCATGGGAGGGGCCATAGAGGTCGGGTGCAATGTGAGCTGGGCGGCAGCCGAAGGCAGGGCACTTGGCGGTCCGATCCTCGGCTACAGAAGCTAGCTCTTGGGACGTGGAACGTCACCTCACTGGGGGGTAAAGAGCCTGAGCTAGTCCGCGAGGTAGAGAGGTTCCGGCTGGATATAGTAGGACTCACCTCGACGCACAGCAAGGGCTCTGGAACCACTTCTCTCGAGAGGGACTGGACCCTCTTCCACTCTGGCGTTGCCGGCAGTGAGAGGCGACGGGCTGGGGTGGCAATTCTCGTTGCCCCCCGGTTCAAAGCCTGCACGTTTGAGTTCAACCCAGTGGACGAGAGGGTAGCTTCCCTTCGCCTTCGGGTGGGGGGACGGGTCCTGACTGTTGTTTGTGCTTACGCACCAAACAGCAGTTCAGAATACCCACCCTTTTTGGGTACACTCGAGGGAGTACTGGAAAGTGCTCCCCCGGGTGATTCCCTTGTCCTACTGGGGGACTTCAACGCTCAAGTTGGCAACGACAGTGAAATCTGGAGAGGCGTGATCGGGAAGAATGGTCGCCCGGATCTAAACCCGAGTGTTGTTTTGTTATTGGACTTTTGTGCTCGTCACGGATTGTCCATAACAAACACCATGTTCAAACATAAGGGTGTCCATATGTGCACTTGGCACCAGGACACCCTAGGCCGCAGTTCCATGATCGACTTTGTAGTTGTGTCATCGGATTTGCGGCCTCAAGTTCTGGACACTCGGGTGAAGAGAGGGGCGGAGCTTTCTACCAATCACCACCTGGTGGTGAGTTGGCTGCGATGGTGGGGGAGGATGCCGGACAGACCTGGCAGGCCCAAGCGCATTGTGAGGGTCTGCTGGGAACGTCTGGCAGAGTCTCCTGTCAGAGTTTCAATTCACATCTCCGGGAGAACTTTGAACATGTCACGAGGGAGGTGCGGGACATTGAGTCCGAGTGGACCATGTTCCGAACCTCTATTGTCGAGGCGGCTGATTGGGGCTGTGGCCGCAAGGTTGTTGGTGCCTGTCGTGGCGGTAATCCCAGAACCCGTTGGTGGACACCAGCAGTGAGGGATGCTGTCAAGCTGAAGAAGGAGTCCTATCGGGTTCTTTTGGCTCATAGGACTCCGGAGGCAGTGGACGGGTACCGACGGGCCAAGCGGTGTGCAGCTTTAGCGGTCGCGGAGGCAAAAACTCGGACATGGGAAGAGTTCGGGGAAGCCATGGAAAACGACTTCCGGACGGCTTCGAAGCGATTCTGGACCACCATACGCCGCCTCAGGAAGGGGAAGCAGTGCACTATCAACACCGTGTATGGTGCGGATGGTGTTCTGCTGACTCCGACTGCGGATGTTGTGGATCGGTGGAGGGAATACTTCAAAGACCTCCTCAATCCCACCAACACGTCTTCCTTTGAGGAAGTGGTGCCTGGGGAATCTGTGGTGGATTCTCCTATTTCTGGGGCTGAGGTTGCTGAGGTAGTTAAAAAGCTCCTCGACGGCAAGGCCCCGGGGGTGGCTGAGACCCGCCCGGAGTTCCTTAAGGCTATGGATGCTGTGGGGCTGTCTTGGTTGACAAGACTCTGCAGCATCTCGTGGACATCGGGGGCGGTACCTCTCTTTAAGAAGGGGGACCGGAGGGTGTGTTCCAACTATCGTGGGATCACACTCCTCAGCCTTCCCGGTACGGTTTATTCAGGTGTACTGGAGAGGAGGCTTCGCCGGATAGTCAAACCTCGGATTCAGGAGGAACAGTGTGGTTTTCGTCCTGGTCGTGGAACTGTGGACCAGCTCTATACTCTCGGCAGGGTTCTTGAGGGTGCATGGGAGTTTGCCCAACCAGTCTACATGTGCTTTGTGGACTTGGAGAAGGCATTCGACCATGTCCCTCGGGAAGTCCGGTGGGGAGTGCTCAGAGAGTATGGGGTACCGGACTGTCTTATTTTGGCAGTCCGCTCCCTGTATGACCAGTGTCAGAGCTTGGTCCGCATTGCTGGCAGTAAGTCGGACACGTTTCCAGTGAGGGTTGGACTCCGCCAAGGCTGTCCTTTGTCACCGATTCTGTTCATAACTTTTATGGACAGAATTTCTAGGCGCAGCCAAGGCGTTGAGGGGTTCCGGTTTGGTGGCCACGGGATTAGGTCTTTGCTTTTTGCAGATGATGTAGTCCTGATGGCTTCATCTGGCCGGGATCTTCAGCTCTCACTGGATCGGTTCGCAGCCAATTGTGAAGCGACCGGAATGAGAATCAGCACCTCCAAGTCCGAGTCCATGGTTCTCGCCCGGAAAAGGGTGGAGTGCCATCTCCGGGTTGGGGAGGAGACCCTGCCGCAAGTGGAGGAGTTCAAGTACCTAGGAGCCTTGTTCACGAGTGGGGGAAGAGTGGATCGTGAGATCGACAGGCGGATCGGTGCGGCGTCTTCAGTAATGCGGACGTTGTATCGATCCGTTGTGGTGAAGAAGGAGCTGAGCCGGAAGGCAAAGTTCTCAATTTACCGGTCGATCTACGTTCCCATCCTCACCTATGGTCATGAGCTTTGGGTCATAACCGAAAGGATAAGATCACGGGTACAAGCGGCCGAAATGAGTTTCCTCCGCCGGGTGGCAGGGGTCTCCCTTAGAGATAGGGTGAGAAGCTCTCCCATCCGGGAGGAGCTCAACGTAAAGCCGCTGCTCCTTCACATCGAGAGGAGCCAGATGAGGTGGTTCGGGCATCTGGTCAGGATGCCACCCGAACGCCTCCCTAGGGAGGTGTTTAGGGCACGTCCAGCTGGTAGGAGGCCACGGGGAAGACCCAGGACACGTTGGGAAGACTATGTCTCCCGGCTGGCCTGGGAACGCCTCGGGATCCCCCGGGAAGAGCTAGACGAAGTGGCTGGAGAGAGGGAAGTCTGGGCTTCCCTGCTTAGGCTGCTGCCCCCGCGACCCGACCTCGGATAAGCGGAAGATGATGGATGGATGGATGGATGGTATTTCAAAAATATGTTTTGTTAAAATAAAGATAAATACTGTACTTAAATATCTGCTTGACTTATGATTTCAAAACTAATGAGCAATTAAATTGTAGACTGTAAAATTTGCCATAGATTTTACGGTTAAATTCCGCCGACTGAGTTTTTTATCGTAAAATCTGGTACTGTTTTTTTTGACACTAAAACATTAAAAAACAAACTAAAAAAAAGTAAAACAAAATTTTACGGTACAAACCAAACAAACTAGCAGGTCTGTTGCTTGAATTTTATTGCTAAAAACAGTGGTATTGTTTCTCCATTCCATTCCTTTTTTTATATGGTGTTAAAAACACATTGCTTCTACTGTAAAATACAGGTGATTGATCTGCCAGTTTTTAAAGTACAAAAACCCATTTCCATATAAGTTGGGAAATTGTGTTAGATGTAAATATAAACGGAATACAATTATTTGCAAATCCTTTTCAACCCATATTCAGTTGAATGCACTACTATTCAATTTAAGCTGTTTTTATACCCAATCATGGCACCCACCTGTTCCCAATTAGCCTGCACACCTGTGGGATGTTCCAAATAAGTGTTTGATGAGCATTCCTCAAATTCATCAGTATTTATTGCCACCATTCCCAACTTCTTTGTCACGTGTTACTGGCATCGAATTATAAAGTTAATGATTATTTGCAAAAAAAAAAAAGTTTATCAGTTTGAGCATCAAATATGTTTTCTTTGTAGCATATTCAACTGAATATGGGTTGAAAATGATTTGCAAATCATTGTATTCCGTTTATATTTACATCTAACACAATTTCATTCTTATCTGTACTGTAAAGTTCAAATTCGAATGACAATAAAAAGGAAGTCTAAGTCTAAGTCTAAGTCTAACACAATTTCCCAACTCATATGGAAACGGGGTTTGTAAAACATATATATATATTTTGCAGGTTATGCAAAAAAAACGTTTAAAGCGGAACATTATCCTATGTAAGCGTCAATATATACCTTGATGTTGCAGAAAAAAGACCATATGTTTTTTTAACCGATTTCCGAACTCTAAAAGGGTGAATTTGGCGATTTAAACGCCTTTCAATTGTTCGCTGTCGGCGCGATGACCTTTCACCCGTGACGTCACAACAGGAAGCAATCCGCCAATTTCTCAAACACATTACACACACCAAGTCAAATCAGCTTGGTTATTTTCTGTTTTTTCGACTGTTTTTCATACCTTGGAGACATCATGCCTCGTCGGTGTGTTGTTGGAGGGTGTAGCAACACCAACAGGGACGGATTCAAGTTGACTTAAGTGGAGTGTGCATCGATTAGCACACCGTGCTAATCGATGCTAACATGCTATTTAGGCTAGCTGTATGTACATATTGCATCAATATGCCTCATTTGTAGATATATTTGCATCCCGCCTTTCCCTCCACCCACGTTTAATGCCAAACAAACACATACCAATCGACGGATTCAAGTTGCACCAGTGTCAAAAGATGCAAAAGTCCCACGTTTGTTCTGCACATTTTACCGACGATAGCGATGCTACGACAGAGAAGTGTGGATATCCTGCGACACTCAAAGCAGATGGATTTCCAATGATAAAGTCAACGAAATCACAAAGGTGAGTTTTGTTGATGTTTTTGACTTATGTGCTAATCAGACATATTTGGTCAGGGCATGACTGCCAGCTAATCGATCCTAACATGCTATTTAGACTAGCTGTATGTACATTTGTAGCTATATTTGCATCCAGCCTTTCCCTCCACCCACATTTAATGCCAAACAAACACTTACCAATTTAAGGATTCAAGTTGCTCCAGTGGTCAAAAGATGCAATCGTTGGTAAGAAGGCGATCGCCGAATTCGTCCGCGTTGCCTTTGTCCGTCGTGATATGGCTCAATAGCTTCAGTTTCTTCTTCAATTTTGTTTTCGCTATCTGCCTCCAAACTCCAACCATCCGTTTCAATACATGTGTAATCTGTTGAATCGCTTAAGCCGCTGAAATCCGAGTCTGAATCCGAGCTAATGTCGCTATATCTTTCAGTTCTATCTGCCATGTTTGTTTGTATTGGCATCACACAGTGACGTCACAGGAAAATGGACGGCTGGATTTACAGTTAGCGAAAATCAGGCACTTAAAAGCCTTTTTTCGGGATATTCCATGATGGGTAAAATTTTGAAAAAAACTTCGAAAAATAAAATAAGCCACTGGGAACTGATTTTTATTGGTTTTAACCCTTCTGAAATTGTGATAATGTTCCCCTTTAATGTATTATACATATTTATGTATATTCATATATTATTCATTGTTATAAGCGGCCCTCTGAAGGCAATCATAACTGCCATGTGGCCCTCAATGAAAACAAGTTTGACACCCTTGCTCTATGCACACAAAAAAATGACATTTTGTATTATTTAAGTTCTATTTTGTATTGTTTTAAACTGGTAACACTTTAAAGCTAGTATTTATCGGATTTAACAGTAATTAAATTGTTTTTTTATTACTATGCACCATGCTGGTATTTTAGCACATGATAATAGTGTCTTGTATTATTCAAGATCTGCATTGTATTATTCGAAACTATTTTAGTTAGTGTTCTTACTGATTCTGTCAGATTTTCACCCGGTCTGTGGAACCATTTTGAGGCTCAAATTAAAAAAAACTGTGCAAGACCTCCTTCTACCACCTCAGGGTATTTCTAAACTCCGCCCCTCACTCACTTTCTTTCCCCGCCTTTGTCTCCTCCAGGCTCGACTACTGCAACGCACTTCTTGTCGGGATCCCCAGCAACAACATCCAGAAGCTGCAAGACATACAGGATAGTGCTGCTAGGATCCTGATGGGAGTGCGGAAATATGACCATATCACACCAATTCTCAAATCCCTTCATTGGCTTCCTGTTCACCTTATTATTGAATAAAAAGTCTCCCTACTAACCCACCAGTGCCTCCATGGAAAGGCCCCCCTCTACCTCAAAGAACTACTCACCCCCAAATCCTCCACACGACACCTCCGCTCCGGACAGGCCAACCGCCTCCAAACTCCGAGAACAAAGCTACGAACAATGGGGGACCAGGCTTTCTGCTCCGCCCCTCCGAGTCTGTGGAACGCTCTCCCTGACCACCTGAGGGTACCTCAGACTGTGGATGCTTTTAAAGAAGGCTTAAAAACCCTTCTTTTTTTTTTAGATATACGCATACTAGTTCTAGCTATTAGGTTATTGTATTTTTCTTTAAAATTATATATATATATATTTTTTTTTACAAATAATATATATTATTATTAATGGCGAGTAAGCCTGTTTACTGGAGATTGAAAATTATGGAGTGATTTTCATTTATTTTATTCATGCTTTTATTCGGGGTTTATTGTTGTATGTTTTCTTTTCTGTGATAACAATCCCCCTGGGTCTGAAATAAAATGACTACTACTACTACTTATTGCTCTTTCCAATATTGCTAATCAGTATTTCAATGCCATTAGATGCAATTACAAAAATGAAAATGTGTGCCCTATTTTAAACAGCTCGGTTATCCATAAAATCAATTACAAAATTGAAGACCTGCAAGGTTTTTTTTTTGGCAAGTTGCTGAATAAATATAATAAATGGATACAAATCAATCGCCCAATGCAATGACTTATGCAAATCACTAGGAATATTGGTATCTGGCGTCAGAAAAATAACATACATCATTTTGCATTCAATTGTCAGGTTCACCACACCCCTTTTTAAAAAGTTTATGATGATTTTTAATCCAAATTTAGCACATTTCCTCTTGGTCAGGCAGTGACCTTTAAACCAAGTGAGGGGATTGATACATTCGGAGTTGTTATTTTTTAAAATGAATTTGCTCTAATCCATGAGTTTGCGGATAATAAAAATGAACCTGAAATTTTTGAATGGAAGAAACAGCTGTTCTAAATGTATCCACTAGATGTCGCAATAGCAATTATTTGTATCTTTGTAGATGATGCTACATATGTAAAAAATAAACCACAAGATGTTAGTACATCAGTCTAGGAAAATGATCAAACGACATAAATAACATCCTGTAATTAGATTTTGATGTCATTTTTTTTATCTTGATAGATTGAAAATTAACACCAATGATGATTCATAGCTTACCAAAGTGATACTAAAACATTTTGATAGATTTTTAAGCGCCGTGTTTTCAATGGAACATATACAATTTTGGTGTTGTTTACTTGAGTCATATTGCAGTCTACACTCATCCCTTGTGTGTGGCTGCCATCATATTGCAGTATACACGTATCTCCTATGTGTGACTACCATCTACTGGTCACACGTATCATTTCACCATGTACCAATTAAAATAGCTTCGAGGTCGGTAAACACAACGGATTTTTATTCCGTACATTAAGCGCACCGGGTAATAAGGCGCACTGTCGAGTTTTGAGAAAACAAAAGGATTTTAAGTGCGCCTTATAGTCGGAAAAATACGGTAAATGCTACATTTTAAAGCGCCAGTGTCAAACTAAAAGCATATCTGGCCCAACACGTCATTTATTGGTTGACAGCAAAATTAAAATGTTTTCTAATTAATTTTAATAATTAATTTTCACCAAGACTGATGAACATTATCACATAATTTATTCAGAAAGTATAAATAACGACAAATAAAGATAGAATACTATTAACCCCAACATGTCACCCAACAACAATATGATTAGTACAATTTCACAATGTGCTTGTTTTATTTTTAAACAAAAAGAAAACAATCTGAAGTTGTCTTTATTTTTAAGTTATCTTGCCGTGATTTTTACCAGTCCGGCCCACTTGAGAGTAGATTTTTCTCCACGTGGCCTCCGATCTAAAATGAGTTTGACACCCCTGTTCCAATCGCTGTTAATACAGGTTACTCATTAAAATAGTAAGTACAAATGATAAATGGGTTGTACTTGTATAGCGCTTTTCTACCTTCAAGGTACTCAAAGCGCTTTGACACTACTTCCACATTTACCCATTCACACACACATTCACACACTGATTGGAGGGAGCTGCCATGCAAAGCGCCAACCAGCACCCATCAGGAGCAAGGGTGACGAGCTTGGTACTAGGTGGGAATTGAACCAGGGACGCTCGGGTTGCGCACGGCCACTCTTCCACTGCGCCATGCCGTCCCTAGAAGGGAATAAATCCCTTTCATAAAATGGTTATCAAATTATGTTCATCCGTCCATCGATCCATTTTCTACCCCTTGTCCCTTTTGGGGTCGTGGGGGGTGCTGGAACCTATCTCAGCTGCATGAGGGCGGAACGCGGGGTACACCCTGGACAAGTCGCCACCTCATTGCAGGGCCAACACAGATAGACAGACAACATTCACACTCACATTCACACACTGGGGCCATTTTTTTTTTTTGTGTTGCCATTCAACTTATCCCCACGTGCATGTCTTTGGAAGTGGGAGGACGCCGGAGTACCGTTCAGTCTCATTTATTTGCTTTGACAAAAACAAATAAAACATTTTGAGTTATTCCTACCTTACTTAATTTGTATCTGAAGCAGCACTATCTATTTTCCATTCAAATGAACTTGGTATGATCACCTCTGTTTTGTCTGAAAGTCCAGTCAGAAGTGTTTGATCTTCCAGCAGCTTCCAATTCATTGCAGACCTGCTTTCTGGTGGTTCTCGGTTGACTCTTGATCATCCTGACCAATTTTCTCTCAGGTGATAGCTTGCGTTTTCTTCCTGATCGTGGAAGTGACAAAACTGTGCCATGCACTGGTTACTTACGAACAATTGTCTGCACAATTGCTCTTGGGACCTTAAGCTGCTTTGAAATGGCTGCAAGTCAAGTCAATGATTAATTTTTTTCAGATCTGTGAAATCCTTTGAATTTACCATTTTCGCGTGTGTAACCGAGTCTTATTTAAATGCGCTCTGAGAAGTCAACAGGTGTTGTCAATCATAATCACTCACATGAAGTTAAGAGGCCATGCAATGTAGCTCATTTGATTTGATTGTAACTTCTCTACATCACCAACATTGATAATGTATGTTGCTGTATGTTTACTTTCGACCCAGCAGATTTGGTCACATTTTCAGTAGAACCATAATAAATTCATAAAAGAACCAAACTTCATGAATGTTTTTTGTGACCAACAAGTATGTGCTCTATCACAAAAAAAATAAGAGTTGCATTCATCCATTCTACAGAGCATTAAAACAATGTTCTTGCATTTGACAAAAAACAGAGAAAAAACAAAAACCCGACTTCCTTACTGATAAAAAATGGAGGCAATGTCTGTTAAGTCACTTGTTAAAGTTAAAGTATCAATGATTGTCACACACACACAGTAAGTGTGGCGAAATTATTCACTGCATTTGACCCATCACTCTTGATCACCCCCTGGGAGGTGAGGGGAGCAGTGAGCAGCAGTTTGGCTGGACTACTGTAAGAGTACCACACAGCCTACAGCAGGGGTCACCAACCTTTTTGAAACCAAGGGCTACTTCTTGGGTACTGATTAATGCAAAGGGCTACCAGTTTGATACACACTTTAATAAATTGCCAGAAATAGCCAATTTGCTCAATTTACCTTTAATAAATAAATCTATACATATAAAAAAAATGGGTATTTCTGTCTGTCATTCCGTCGTACATTTGTTTTCCTTTTACGGAAGGTTTTTTGTAGAAAATAAATGATGAAAAAAAACACTTAATTGAACGGTTTAAAAGAGGAGAAAACACGAAAAAAATGAAAATAAAATTTTGAAAAATAGTTTGTCAATTTTGACTCTTTAAAAAAATGAATAGAAAAACTAGCTAATTCGAATCTTTTTGAAAAAAAAATTAAAAAATAATTTATTGAACATCATTAGTAATTATTCCTGATTAAGATTAATTTTAGAATTTTGATGACATGTTTTAAATAGGTTAAAGTCCAATCTGCACTTTTTTTTAGAATATATAACAAATTGGACCAAGCTATATTTCTAACAAAGACAAATCATTATTTTTTCTAGATTTTCCAGAACAAACATTTTAAAAGAAATTCAAAAGACTTTGAAATAAGACTTAAATTAGATTCTACAGATTTTTTTATATTTGCCAGAATAGTTTTTTGAATTTTAATCATAATAAGTTTGAAGAAATATTTCACAAATATTCTTCGTCGAAAAAACAGAAGCTAAAATGAAGAATTAAATTAAAATGTATTTATTATTCTTTACAACAATAAAAAAAAATACTTGAACATTGATTTCAATTGTCAGGAAAGAAGAGGAAGGAATTTAAAAGGTAAAAAGGTATATGTGTTTAAAAATCCTAAAATCATTTTTAAGGTTGTATTTTTTCTCTAAAATTGTCTTTCTGAAAGTTATAAGAAGCAAAGTAAAAAAATAAATGAATTTATTTAAACAAGTGAAGAACAAGTCTTTAAAATGTTTTCTTGGATTTTCAAATTTTATTTGAGTTTTGTCTCTCTTAGAATTAAAAATGTCGAGCAAAGTGACACCAGCTTGCTAGTAAATAAATAAAATGTAATAAATAGAGGCAGCTCACTGGTAAGTGCTGCTATTTAAGCTATTTTTAGAACAGGCCAGCGGGCGACTCATCTGGTCCTTACGGGCGACCTGGTGCCCGCAGGCACCGCGTTGGTGACCCCTGGCCTACAGTGTCTCTTTTCTCTATTCAATAGACTGATTAGCAGGATGTCACATTTACATTTATAAGGCTGTAGATTCTACAGTGTACAAAACCTGAAATTCATGGTGTAGAAATGTATCTGCAGACATGATTTTGGCGACATTGTGGCTGGTAGACCAGCTAGAAGCCACACCCTCATCTTTAGACGAACGAAAGAAGGAGAAAAATTACAAATAAGTATTTTTAACAGTACGTCGGTGGTTTGATATTCTCCTCCATATTTCCCGAGGCAGTTCATTTTTGCTGTGGCAAAGTGCGGAAAGGTCGCACGAAAATTGCCGCTTTGAATGTTGACTGTTTATACTGTCGTTGTGGCTCGTGCAGCCCTTTGAGACATCTGTGATAAATAGCGATATAAGTAAACTTTGATTGATTGACTGATACTTGAAAAACAGACTTCTAAAATGTCTCCTACAAGCTGCTTGTTCATTTGACATAATCAGCATCTTCTTCATACTTTCATGGATAAATTTCCGCCGGTTTTGCAGGCACGAAACATGGCTCCTGCTTTAGAACGCTGCCAAGGCTGCCTGCGAGTTTTGCTATGTTCTCGCTGCCTCCACACAGTCGTTCTTCAATTCAATTACTATCTGTTTCTCCTTCTCACCACAGTCCTTCGCACTTGGTTGAAAAACGTTGAGAAATTGTTTTGTCGATCTGTAGTTATAATTTATGTTAGCGAGGAAGACCGAACGTTTTGGGGGCGGCTCTTACTGGGTTCATTTGACATTTCAGAGCAAGGGTCGTCAAAATCAGTCCCACAAGATGTCCCAAGTTAAAAAGAATTTTTTTTTTTTTTCAATCTGTCCTTTTTAACCCATTTTCTACTGCTATTTACTCTCGGTGTCACTCGGGCAAATCATATTGTCTAAAAATGCATTTTCCCATCGATAATGTGACATCGCAATTGCGCCACAGTGTCGGGCGGAAAGTGTGCACTCTTTCAGACCTACTCAGTGGCCTAGTGGTTAGAGTGTCCGCTCTGAGATCGGTAGGTCGTGAGTCATGCCAAAGACTTTGAGAATGGGACCCATTAACTCCCTGCTTGGACTCAGCATCTAGGGTTGGAATTAAGGGTTGAATCACCAAAAATGATTCCCGGGCGCGGCACCGCTGCTGCCCACTTCTCCCCTCACCTCCCAGGGGGTGAACAAAGGGATACGGAGAACAAATTTCACCACACCTAGTGTATGTGTGTGACAATCATTGGTACTTTAACTCAATTAGTACGCAAGTAATATATATATATATATATATATATATATATATATATATATATATATATATATATATATATATATATATAGTTGAGGTTTCTGTGGTATGTCTGTTATACAGTGCTCAATACCGGGGTAGAGCGGTATACGTTAGGTCAGGAGTAAATAAAGAGGCTATTTCGTCCCAAGATGTGTGTTCCCTGCTCTTCAGGGGATTGTATTTAAAATACCTCCTCTTTTTTAAAATACCAAGCCTATTTTGCAGGTTTTGCCTGCTCTTCAGGGGATTGTATTTAAAATACCTCCTTTTTAAAAAAAAATAACAAGCCTGTTTTTCAGTTTTTCCCTGATCTTCAGGGGATTGTATTTGAAATACCTCCTCTTATTTAGAATCCCCTGAAGAGCAGGGAAACCTACGAAACAGGCTTGTAGGGATGAAACAAACTCTGTATTTTTTCCTGATCTAACATGTGTATATAAATATATATATATATATATATATTTATATATATATATATATATATATACATATATACATATATACATATATCTATATAGATATATATATATATATAGATATATACATATATATATATATACACACATATATATATACACATATATATACATATATATATATATACATATATATATACATACATATATATACATATATATATATAAATATATACATATATATATATATATACACATATATACATACATATATACATATATATATATATACATATATACATATATATACATATATACATATATATACATATATATGTATATATATACATATATATATATATATATATATATATATATATATATATATATATATATATATATATATATATATATATATATATACATATACATATATATATACACATCTACAAACCCCGTTTGTTGATGGAAATTGTGTTAGATGTAAATATAAACGGAATACAATGATTTGCAAATCCTTTCAACCCATATTCAGTTGAATGCACTACAAAGACAAGATATTTGATGTTCAAACTCATAAACTTACCTTTTTTTTTGCAAATAATAATTAACTTAGAATTTCATGGCTGCAACACGTGCCAAAGTAGTTGGGAAAGGGCATGTTCACCACTGTGTTACATCACCTTTTCTTTTAACAACACTCAGTAAACATTTGGGAACTGAGGAAACAAATTGTTGAAGCTTTGAAAGTGGAATTATTTCCTATTCTTGTTTTATCAATCAATTAATCAATGCTTACTTATATAGCCCTAAATCACTAGTGTCTCAAACGGCTGCACGAACCACTACGACATCCTCGGTAGGCCCACATAAGGGCAAGGAAAACTCACACCCAGTGGGACGTCGGTGACAATGATGACTATGAGAACCTTGGAGAGGAGGAAAGCAATGGATGTCGAGCGGGTCTAACATGATACTGTGAAAGTTCAATCCATAATGTATCCAACACAGTCGCGAGAGTCACGTCCAAAGCGGATCCAACACAGCAGCGAGAGTCCCGTTCACAGCAGAGCCAGCAGGAAACCATCCCAAGCGGAGGCGGATCAGCAGCGCAGAGATGTCCCCAACCGATACACAGGCAAGCAGTACATGGCCACCAGATCGGACCGGACCCCCTCCACAAGGGAGAGTGGGACATAGGAGAAAAAGAAAAGAAACGGGAGATCAACTGGTCTAAAAAGGGAGTCTATTTAAAGGCTAAAGTATACAAATGAGTTTTAAGGTGAGACTTAAATGCTTCTACTGAGGTGGCATCTCGAACTTTTACCGGGAGGGCATTCCAGAGTACTGGAGCCCGAACGGAAAACGCTCTATAGCCCGCAGACATTTTTTGGGCTATGGGAATCACTAATAAGCCTGAGTCCTTTGAACGCAGATTTCTTGCCGGGACATATGGTACAATACAATCGGCAAGATAGGATGGAGCTAGACTGTGTAGTATTTTATACGTAAGTAGTAAAACCTTAAAGTCACATCTTAAGTGCACAGGAAGCCAGTGCAGGTGAGCCAGTACAGGCTTAATGTGATCAAACTTTCTTGTTAAAAGTCTAGCAGCCGCATTTTGTACCAACTGTAATCTTTTAATGCTAGACATGGGGAGACCCGAAAATAATACGTTACAGTAGTCGAGGCGAGACGTAACAAACGCATGGGTAATGATCTCAGCGTCTTTAGTGGACAGAATGGAGCGAATTTTAGCGATATTACGGAGATGAAAGAAGGCCGTTTTAGTAACGCTTTTAATGTGTGCCTCAAAGGAAAGAGTTGGGTCGAAGATAATACCCAGATTCTTTACCGTGTCGCCTTGTTTAATTGTTTGGTTGTCAAATGTTAGAGTTGTATTATTAAATAGAGGTCGGTGTCTAGCAGGACCGATAATCAGCATTTCCGTTTTTTTGGCGTTGAGTTGCAAAAAGTTAGCGGACATCCATTGTTTAATTTCATTAAGACACGCCTCCAGCTGACTACAATCCAGCGTGTTGGTCAGCTTTAGGGGCATGTAGAGTTGGGTGTCATCAGCATAACAGTGAAAGCTAACACCGTATTTGCGTATGATGTCACCTAGCGGCAGCATGTAGATGCTGAAGAGTGCAGGGCCAAGGACCGAACCCTGGGGAACTCCACACGTTACCTTAACGTAGTCCGAGGTCACATTGTTATGGGAGACGCACTGTATCCTATCAGTAAGATAAGAGTTAAACCAAGACAGGGCTAAGTCTGACATACAAATTCGTGTTTTGATACGTTCTAATAAAATATTATGATCGACGGTATCGAAAGCAGCGCTAAGATCGAGGAGCAGCAACATAGATGACGCATCAGAATCCATCGTTAGCAATAGATCATTAGTCATTTTTGCGAGGGCTGTCTCCGTGGAGTGATTTGCCCTGAAACCGGATTGAAATGTTTCACATAGATTGTTAGACGCTAAGTGTTCATTTAACTGCTCCGCAACAATTTTTTCGAGGATTTTTGAAATAAATGGAAGGTGAGATACCGGTCGGTAGTTTACCATGAGGTCAGGATCGAGGTTAGGTCTTTTAAGAAGAGGATGAATAACCGCTTTTTTGAATGCTAGGGGAAGAGTGCCCGAGGAAAGTGATAAGTTTATAATATTTAGCACTGATGGACCTAATAATACAAAGAGCTCCTTGATCAGTTTCCCAGGAAGAGGGTCAAGTAAACATGTTGCTTGTTTTATTCCATTTACACGTTGTAACAATTCCTCTAATGTTATTTCCTCAAAACGAGAGAAACTATTTTGGAGGGCAGTACCCGCCGCATATGCCATCGTATCAGTGTTAATAGAACCCCGTTGTAGCTGGGACGCATTGTCTTTAATCTCCTTTCTAATGACTTCAATTTTCTTACTAAAGAATTGCATAAAGTCATCAGCTGAGTGGGTGGAACTACTGGAGGGGGTCCCTTGTTGGGTTAGCGATGCTACCGTACTAAACAAAAATTTAGGATCGTTTTTATTACGGTGGATGAGATTTGAGTAATATTTAGCTTTAGCTAAGGTAAGCATGCGTTTATAAGTTATTAAACCATCACTCCATGCTTGTTGGTGCACCTCAAGTTTAGTCGTGCGCCATTTGCGTTCCAGCTTTCTACATAATAATTTCTGAGCTCTAGTTTCTTCTGTAAACCACGGGGTACGCTTTTTTGGAGCCTTTTTTAACTTTAGCGGTGCTATGTTATCAATGGTTTCGCGTAGGGCGTCGTTAAAGTTGTTAGTGAGGTTATCAATAGAGCCCACATATTTTGGGAATGGTGCCATTACCGAGGGCAGTAGGTCAGCAAGAGTTGTCGTTGTGGCCGTATTAATGTTGTGGCTGCTATAGCAGTTATTATTATTATTAGTTTGACGAACATGCGTCTGAACCTTGAATTTTATAAGGTAATGATCGGATAATACTTTAGTATATGGGAGTATCGTAACTTTGGAAACGGTGATACCCCTGACAAGCACTAGGTCTATCGTATTACCGTTGCGATGCGTGTGTTCATTTATTATTTGTGTGAGACCACAGCTATCAATTATAGTCTGGAGCGCTACGCACGGTGGGTCCGATGGGGTATTCATATGGATATTAAAGTCCCCCATTATGATTATATTATCGGCGTGTGTCACTAGATCAGCAACGAACTCTGAGAATTCATTGATAAAGTCCGAATAGGGCCCTGGGGGGCGGTAGATAACAGCCAGGTGTAGAGGCAGCGGTGTGACAGACCTCATAGTAAGCACCTCAAACGATTTATATTTATTATTTATGTTAGGACGATGGTTAAAGTTTTCGTTGTATATTAGTGCGACCCCCCCCACCCCTTTTAAGAGGACGGGCAATATGCGCATGTGTAAAGTTAGGAGGACATGCCTCATTTAGCGCAAAAAAGTTGTTTGGTTTAAGCCAGGTTTCGCTGAGACCGATGACGTTAAGATTGTTATCTCTCATGATATCATTAACTAACAACGTTTTGGGAGACAATGATCTTATGTTTAAAAAAACTATATTATAGGTAGTGGGCTGTTTTAGGGAATTTTTGATCAAATGATCCGTAGTAGCAATATTAATAATGTTGAGTTTATTATGCCCAGTGCATTTAGTATAATTACGACCATATCTAGGAATTGATACGACGGGAATTTTCCGATTGTTTGATTGTTGCTTTGATAAACTGCACGCATCATAGTTTGCCAACTCAGTAGAACGCATGTTCCTATTGTTTGTTTGTTGCTTTGATAAACTGCACGCATCATAGTTAGCCACCTCAGTAGAACGCATGTCCAAATCAGAAACAGTCAAAGCAGAAAAAACTTGTTCTAATTTAACTGACTCCTTACCCAGACCAGTAGTCTCGCATCTTCCATTTAAATCCGGCTTCAGGATGGAGGGAAGTGGTGTTCTGTGGGGATTAGCCTTCTGCTTTGTTTTTAGCCCCGCTCGACATCCGCGTTTCCGATCACACCGCTGGCGTCTGCTCCGTAGACGGCCCCCGCTGCTACTATACTCCCCTGCTTCACAGGCTGCTGGATGTAGCCGCCAAATAATTCCCATGCTAGTTAGCACGTCTAGCAAGCACGCGTCTATCAGTCCAAAACGGCCCGATATGTCCACATCCAGAAGTGTCTGGCGGTCGTACGTGATCACGGACTGACCACGATGTGAGCCAGCCATGAAGTTTGCAGAATTGTCCGGTATTTCTGCCAAATGTTCCATCTTTAGCAAGAGCTCCGCGATGTTGCAGCCCGTCCGGGCGCCGCCATCTTGGTACATGTAGAGCTTCAGTCGTTCAACAGTCCTGGGTCTCCGCTGTCGTATTTTACGCTTCATAATGCACCACACATTTTTGATGGGAGACAGGTCTGGACTGCAGGCGGGCCAGGAAAGTACCCGCACTCTGTTTGTACGAAGCCATGCTGTTGTAACAGGAGCTGAATGTGGCTTGGCATTCAGCACGTGTTACAATAAGCAGGGGCGTCCATGAAAAAGACGGCACTTAGATGGCAGCATATGTTGTTCCAAAACCTGTATGTACCTTTCAGCATTAATGCTGCCTTCACAAATGTGTAAGTTACCCATGCCTTGGGCACTAATATACCCCCATACCATCACAGATGCTGGCTTTTGAACTTTGCGTCGTTAACAGTCTGGATGGTTCGCTTCCCCTTTGGTCTGGATGACACGATGTCGAATATTTCCAACAAAAATATGAAATGTGGACTCGTCAGACCACAGAACACCTTTCCACTTTGCATCAGTCCATCTTAGATGATCTCGGGCCCAGAGAAGCCGGCGGCGTTTCTGGATGTTGTTTGTAAATGGCTTTCGCGTTGCATAGTAGAGCTTTAACTTGCACTAACAGATGTAGCGACGAACTGTATTTAATGACAGTGGTTTTCTGAAGTGTTCCTGATCCCATGTGGTGATATCCTTTGGAGATTGATGTTGGTTTTTGATACAGTGCCGTCTGGGGGATCGAAGGTCACGTTCATTCAATGTTAGTTTCCAGCCATGCCGCTTATGTGGAGTGATTTTTCTAGATTCTCTGAACCTTTTGATGATATTATGGACCGTAGATGTTGAAATCCCTAAATTTCTTGCAAATGCACTTTGAGAAACGTTGTTCTTAAACTGTTGGACTCTTTGCTCACGCAGTTGTGGACAAAGGGGTGTACCTCACCCCATCCTTCCTTGTGAAAGACTGAGCACTTTTTGGGAAGCTGTTTTTATACCCAATCATGGCACCCACCTGTTCCCAATTAGTCTGCACACCTGTGGAATTTTCCAAATAAGTGTTTGATGAGCATTCCTCAACTATATCAGTATTTATTGCCACCTTTCCCAACTTCTTTGTCACGTGTTGCTGATATCAAATTCTATAGTTAATGATTATTTGCAAAACCAGTTTGAACATCAAATATGTTGTCTTTGTAGCATATTCAACTGAATATGGGTTGAAAATGATTTGCAAATCATTGTATTCTGTTTATATTTACATCTAACACAATTTCCCAACTCATATGGTAACGGGGTTATATATATATATATATATATATATATATATATATATATATATATATATATGTATATATATATATATATATATATATGTATATATATATATATATATATATATATATATATGAGAACTACTTGAAAATATATACACCACCACCTCAACAACACCCCCTCCCCCATCTCCCAAATTCGGAGGTCTCAAGGTTGGCAAGTATGGTTTAATAGTAGTTAGCACATTGGGATCACCTGATTGGTTACCCGGCAATTTCACTTGTCTATGGAACTTCAACAAAGCGAAGGAGTACTGGTCTGTACCTTGATTGTTATGTTTTTCAACCATCTGGTCGACCACACGTTCTTCTTCTTGGAAGGTGCAGTATACCTCCTCTTATTGTATTTCTTTATATTATAAAACAATGACCACACTGTTTGATTGGAGATCTGCTTTACAATGTAAATGTTGTTACTCACATTCATACCTTAAAAACACAAATAGCTCATCTAACTATTTTTCTCCTCTAGAGAGCTCTACTAGTGAAAAAAGTTGAGACCCTTGGTTTAAGTGGACCTTTTTAAAAAAAAAAGTAAACACAGTGGACCAGGACTTGCAGAGTTGGCTGGCTGAAAGGGTTTGTGGACATAAACAGGGTCAACCTAAACCAGTTCCACTGCTTTACTAACTGGAATCCATGATTATGATCAGAAATGAAAATACTAAAACAAGAGAGGATAACATTGTTATCTTAATAAAATATCATTCATATGTCACTGGCAGTTTTAAAAAGTATAATTTTTCTCTTATATACAGTACAGGCCAAAAGTTTGGACACGCCTTCTTCTCATTCGATGCGTTTTCTTTATTTTCATGACTATTTACTTTGTAGATTGTCACTGAAGGCATCAAAACTATGAATAAACACATGTGGGGTTATGTACTTAAAAAAAAAAGGAAAATAACCCTGCATGTGTTCATTCCTAGATTTGATGCCTTCTTTGACAATCTAGTTTCTTCAAAATATTTGAAAATATAAATAATATAATAATCTTGTTGAGTGAGGATAAGGGAGCGTACTCTCCCCAAATGATAATAAACACCTCCCAGTCAACTACTACTAACATCACTATGAGCCCGTTGAACTTCTAGAAAGTTAAACTGCAGCTCAGTTCGCTCGCAGTTCTGGCTTGAGGTGAAGGCTAGTTCGCTTTTAGCATAACCTTAGCTCATTTTGCGGTGTGTGTGTTTCTTTTACAGACAGAAAAGCTTTAAACATGTTGATAAAAATATAACATTTATATAATAAAAATCAACTACAGGCTTTCCAAATGCTGTGATAAATTAAGCATGATGAGTTGACTTGAAACTGTTTAATGTTGCACTTTTTATATGTAGAAGAAAAGTTTTGTCATTTTATTTAATCTGAGCAACAATTTGAGGCAGTTTAATGTTGATTAACGTGGGCAGAATTAATATAGTGTTCCCAATGTTAAAAGGATAAAGCCATTGTTTACAAATGTGGTAAATAAATAACCAAAAAATGTATATGCGGTTCGCTCCAAGGCTTCTCGTAGTCATCATTGTCGATGTCCCACTGGGGTGAGTTTTTCCTTGCCCTTATGTGGGCTCTACCGAGGATGTCGTTGTGGTTTGTGCAGCCCTTGTGATTTAGGGCTATATAAATAAACATTGATTGATTGATTGATATTTTGTTGTTTTCTTATTGTACCGAAAATGAACCGAACCGTGACCTCTAAACCGAGGTACGTACCGAACCGAACATTTTTGTGTACCGTTACACCCCTACTAAATAGTGCAATCCATCCATCCAGCATCTTCCGCTTATCCGAGGTCGGGTCGCGGGGGCAGCAGCCTAAGCAGGGAAGCCCAGACTTCCCTCTCCCCAGCCACTTCGTCTAGCTCTTCCCGGGGGATCCCGAGGCGTTCCCAGGCCAGCCGGGAGACATAGTCTTCCCAACGTGTCCTGGGTCTTCCCCGTGGCCTCCTACCGGTTGGACGTGCCCTAAACACCTCCCTAGGGAGGCGTTCGAGTGGCATCCTGACCAGATGCCCGAGCCACCTCATCTGGCTCCTCTCGATGTGGAGGAGCAGCGGCTTTACTTTGAGTTCCTCCCGGATGACAGAGCTTCTCACCATATCTCTAAGGGAGAGCCCCGCCACCCGGCGGAGGAAACTCATTTCGGACGCTTGTACCCGTGATCTTATCCTTTCGGTCATGACCCAAAGCTCATGACCATAGGTCAGGATGGGAACGTAGATCGACCGGTAAATTGAGAGCTTTGCCTTCCGGCTCAGCTCCTTCTTCACCACAACGGATCGATACAACGTCCGCATTACTGAAGACGCCGCACCGAAGACGTGCAATCCAGTTTGGTTAAATGGCATCAAACAATGATGAATAGACGCTCAGTTCAACAGTCATAAATCTTAATGAACAATTAATTAATTATCCGGCCCATCCCTAATAAGCACAGTAATTCCTAAATTAAATGGTATTCCTAATGACATGCGTTAATCGTAGTGAGTATGTAATGTTTAGGAAAAACACTGGTTGAGTTATTTTTTTGGTTTCATTGGTCGAGGTCAAACATCTAAAAAACAAGACGGGCTTTAGTATTCTGGATGAAAACATAATTTCGGTTTTCCACCGAAAATTACTCTCAAAAACTATAATAGTCCAAACCAAAGTGAACGTCTGACTGTTTTCCAATTTGGAAAAGAGCTCCATTTTTGTACATGCTTCCTAAGGCAACTCTGAAATGTTTTTCAAGGCTTTGTTGAAGTCTCTGTGCAGGAATTCCTCAGACAGGGAGAGTCTACTGCGTGGCCTCAGTTTGTGCAGCAGGTGGTGACGTCGTGGGCCTGTTCTGCTCATCGATTGAAGCCGCGTCACTTGTGACCGCTGCTGCCGCGCTGCCCGAGTTTGTGACTTCGGTCCCGCTCTGCATGAATTTGCGCAAATCTTTGAGAGCAGGCCTGAGCATCTGCACCAGAGCGAGCAGTGCGGCTTGGGTTCCTTCCAAGGCCTGAGCTTGTCGCTCCTGTGCAAAAACCTGGGCCTCCTGGGAGATGCGCATCATCTGGAGAAGCTGGTTCTGACCCTCCAGGTGCTGGGCTATTTGTCGGATGTGGACGTTGGTGACCCGCTGCTCCTGCAGTAGTCGAGCCGAGTTGAGGGCAATGCGGCTCTTCAGTTCCTGAGGTTTCGCCTGACTCTGAGGCGGTAGCGGCGAGGAAGCTGTAGATGTCTCCAACACTTCTACTGGAGCTTCGACAGTTGCCACCACAGGAGGCGCCGAATCGCCTACGGTCGTTGTGCAGTATTCTACCATGCCGTTGTCTTCTAATGCTTGGTAGGCTGTTTCAGCTGGAAACACAACACAGAAGATTCATTTGAAGCAAGAAAACCGACTTTTGCGGCACTTTTCAAATGCACATTACAGGCTAAGCCGGGGGTCGGCAACCCGCGGCTCTCGAGCCGCAAGTGGCTCTTTAGCGCCGCCCTAGTGGCTCTCTGGAGCTTTTTCAAAAATGTATGACAAAATGGAAAAAGGGGAAAAAAATACAAAATATATATATTTTTTGCTTTAATGTGGTTTCTGTAGGACAGGGGTCGGCAACCCGCAGCTCCGGAGCCGCATGCGGCTCTTTAGCGCCGCCCTAGTGGCTCTCTGGAGCTTTTTCAAAAATGTATGACAAAATGGAAAAAGGGGAAAAAAATACAAAATATGTATTTTTTGCTTTAATATGGTTTCTGTAGGACAGGGGTCGGCAACCCGCAGCTCCGGAGCCGCATGCGGCTCTTTAGCGCCGCCCTAGTGGCTCTCTGGAGCTTTTTCAAAAATGTATGACAAAATGGAAAAAGGGGAAAAAAATACTAAATATATATTTTTTGCTTTAATATGGTTTCTGTAGGACAGGGGTCGGCAACTCCGGAGCGGCATGCGGCTCTTTGATCCCTCTGGTGTGGCTCAACTGCATGCTTGCCGACCCCCACCATTTGTCCGGGAGGTTTCTGATTTCAGGGCCTTTCCCAGAAATTGCCTAGGGCATGCGTACTCTGATTATCACCTAGACAGCAACATTGAGGGCGGGCCATGATGGCAATACCCATAACGTCCTCTATAAAATGTCGTCGTGCCTCTCATACCACACTTAAGTTACTGCAAGGCATACTTGGTCAACAGCCATACAGGTTACACTGAGGGTTGTGATATAAACAACTTTAACACTCTTACTAATAGCGGTGGTAGCGGGGTGTATAATGTAGCCCGGAAGAGTTAGGGTTGCATGGGATTCTGGGTATTTGTTCTGTTGTGTTACAGTGCGGATGTTTTCCCAAAATGTGTTTGTCATTCTTTTTTCGGGTGGGTTCACAGTGTGGCGCATATTTGTAACAGCGTTAAAGCTGTTTAAACGGGCACCCTCAGTGTGACCTGTATGGCTGTTGAACAAGTATGCCTTGCAGTCACTTACGTGTGTCTGCAGAAGCCACGTACAACATGTGACTTGGCTGGCAAGTTGGTTGCACAAATTGTAGGGAGTACTAATGACAGTGCCATCATAGCACGCCCTTATTATTGCTGCTCGGGAACTACTCAGCAGACGTCCGAGAGAATAGTTACTCTGTACTTCGTGAGTCTCCCGAACAAATCGGGAGGGTTGCTAAGCGTGATGCTATTAAAGGGCATTCATACAAAACTCGTGGGCCCCACTAACATTAAATTTTCATATTTAATTGCGGGCCGCGTGTCTGAGACCCCTGGTTTATACATAGCACAAAGCAAAACAAAACTCTGTATGCAGTGTTATTTCATTATAAATTTCAAGAGTTTTGCGGCTCCCATTGTTTTCTTTATTTTGTGAAACGGGTCAAAATGGCTCTTTGAGTGGTAAATGTTGCCGACTCCTGCCGTAGGAGGACAAACATGACACAAACCTCCCTAATTGTTATAAAGCACACTGTTTACATTAAACATGCTTCACTGATTCGAGTATTTGGCGAGCGCCGTTTTGCCCTACTAATTTTGGCGGTCCTTGAACTCACCGTAGTTTGTTTACATGTATAACTTTCTCCGACTTTCTCGTAGTGTTCCATGCCACTTCTTTTTCTGTCTCATTTTGTCCACCAAACTTTTAACGTAGTGCGTGAATGCACAAAGGTGAGATTTGTTGATGTTATTGACTTGTGTGGAGTGCTATTAAGACATATTCGGTCACTGCAAGCTAATCGATGCTAACATGCTATTTAGGCTAGCTATATGTACATATTGCATCATTATGCCTCATTTGTTGGTATATTTAAGCTCATTTAGTTTTCTTTAAATCCTCTTAATTCAATTTATATCTCATGACACACTATCTGTATGTAATACGGCTTTAATTTTTTTGCGGCTCCAGACAGATTTGTTTTTGTATTTTTGGACCAATATGGCGCTTTCAACATTTTAGGTTGCCGACCACTGGGCTAAGCTCTGGTCCCGAGGTGTTAAAATCAAGGCCTGAGAATGAATTTTCTATGTACCGGGCCGCGGCTCGATTGGCACCAGGCCGCAGAAGAATTTTTTATTAATTTTTTAAATTATTTTTTTATCAAATCAACATAAAAAACACAAGATACACTTACAATTAGTGCACCAACCCAAAAACCTCCCTTTTAATGACAAAAAAAAAAATAAATAAATAAATAAATAAAAAATAATAAAAACTCAGCCGGGCCGCGGGACAAATTATCAAGCGTTGACCGGTCCGCAGCTACAAAAAAGGTTGGGGACCACTGGTCTATGATATTTGATTAGTATTAGAACCGGCCCGCAAGCCACTGCCGCCTGCTGCTGTTTTGCCCGCACCAATACTCCACTCCCCACAATGCAACGGTAGCCCGCAAACTCACTGCAGCTCCGAAAGTGGGCCTTGGCCTCATTATTAATCACCAGGGGTCTCAGACACGTGGACCGCGGGCCAATTGCGGCCCACGAGATGTTATTTTGCGGCCCCCACCTTAAAATGAAAGTTTAATGTTAGTGCGGCCCGCAAGTTTTATATGAATGGCGCTTGACAGCGTTGTTATCCATCCATCCATTTACTACCGCTTGTCACTTTTTGGGGTCGCTGGAACCTATCTCAGCTGCATTCGGGCGGATGTCGGGACACTCCCTGGACAAGTCGCCCCCTCATCGTAGAGCGTTGTGTTATTTCGGTCCAAAATGTCTCTTTCAACGTTCTGGGTTGCCTACCCCAGTGTTAGTGGAAAAGCGGCAAATGAGTGAAAGTGACAGAAACGTTGCCATGGAGACAAGAATTGTCTTACGTGCCTGGCTGCAGTCACACCGCGGCACCTGTTCGTCAGTAATAACAGTCCCCGTTAACCTGGACCAAATCAAACTGTTCTTTTTTTTTTTTATTTTATTGTTTATTTTGCATTTCCTAACACGATGAACACTTCATATATTTCTATATGACGCCGGGTAACACTCCGGGAGCCGTCACTTTTTTGCGCTGGTTATCACAGGGTACTTTCCCGGCTATTATCCGCCGACCGCCGTGTTGCTGTAGGTAGGAAAAGTGGAACGACACACGTTGCGGAAATAACATTATTCTCCGTGCGTCAGCTGAAAACAAATATACCCGTGACTGCGTGGGTTCCCTCCGGGTACTCTGGCTTCCTCCCACATCCAAAAACATACACCTGGGGATAGGTTGATTGGCAACACTATATTGGCGCTAGTGTGTGAATGCGAGTGTAAATGTCTGTCTCTCTGTGTTGGCCTTGTGATGAGGTGGCGACATGTCCAGGGTGAACCCCGCCTTCCACCCGAATGCAGCTGAGATAGGCTCCAGTGACACCCCGCGACCCAAAATGGGACAAGCGGTAAAAAAAGGAAGGATATTTGAATGATGATAAATGAATGTGTTGTGGCAGTATGCAGATTTCACCAATGCGGTGGTTTGTGGAAACAATCGGTTGCTTTTCCAAACATTTTTAATAAACTGCCAACGTTAAACTTCGACTTAGACAAACTTTAATGATCCACAAGGGAAATTGTTCCACACAGTAGCTCAGTTACAATGATGGAAAAGATGGAAAGGACAATGCAGGTATAAAATGGACTAAAAGCAATATAAAATATAACATATATACGTACTATTTACATAATGTATGTGCGGTATAGGATATATACTGATACATTATATTATATGTTTATATCATATATACAATATATAACAATTACCATGTACAATATTACAGTATATGTAACAGCTGCAGCATAAACTAGAGAGTAAATCCAGCAGAAAATAGACATTATAAACTTATAATATTTTCCAAACATTTTCAATAAACTGCCAACGTTAGAAGGCTAAACTGGAGGAGCTTAAAGTTGAATGGCTTTGTAAAAACACTGAGACAAAGTCTAAGTTCATTGTTAAAGTAAAACTACCACTGATAATCCCACAGACACTAGGTGTAGTGAAATTACCCTCTGCATTTGACCCATCCCCTTGTTCCACCCCCTGGGAGGTGAGGGGAGCAGTGAGCAGCAGCAGGGGCGACACTCTGGAATAATTTTGCGGATTTATGTCATGGCCAGGGAGCATTGGAATGCGCCCTCATCCTTGCGCTCTGCTTCTCACCTCGAGACACGCCCACGGCCACGCACATCCAGGGCGAGCCATGCGCGTCTCCGCCCTGCAGCAGCCACCAGCTGCAATCATTTACCAGCAATCAGCACACCTGCCTATATGAAGGAGCTGCCTTCATAAGCCTGCTCAACTTGCCATCAGGCGCCAGAATATAGTCTTCCGTACAGTAAGAGATCACCGGATGATTTTTGCTGTGTGTCTCGTCATTCCTCGTCGTTCCCCTGCTTCTCGGACTGCCTCTTGGATCTCGACCTCCCGCTTGGACTCGGACTTCTCTCTCCTTTGGACTTCCTCGTCTCTCCTTCAACACTTGGTAACACACACTTCAGCTAACCACACACATTGTCTTACACGACACACACTCTTGGATTTTGTCACACTCCATTTCCTTAGTTTAGTAGTTAGTATTGTTTATTATAATTATTATATACATATTGAATATACAAGTGCTGGTCATATTATTAGATGACGTTAGATTTATTTCATTAATTCCATTTAGAAAGTCAAACTTGTATAATGTATACATTCATTCCAAACAGACTGATACATTTCAATTGTTTTTTGCCAAAAAGGAGATGATTATAGCTGACAACCAATGAAAACCCTAAATTCAACATCTCAGAAAATTAGAATATGGTGAAAAGGTCAGATATTGAAGACACCTGGTGCCACACTCTAATTAGCTAATTAACTCAAAACACCTGGAAAAGCCTTTAAATGGTCTCTCGTTTTGATTCTGTATGACACACAATCATGGGGAAGACTGCTGACTTGACAACTGTCCAAAAGATGACCATTGATACTTTAAAGAAGGAGGGCAAGACACAAAAGGTCATTGCCAAAGAGGTTGGATGTTCCCAGAGCTCTGTGTCCAAGCACATTAATAGAGAGGCGAAGGGAAGACAAAGATGTGGTAGAAAAAAAGTGTACAAGCAAGAGGGATAACCGCGCCCTGGAGAGGATTGTCAAACAAAACCGATTCAAAAATGTGTGGGAGACCCACAAAGAGTGGACTGCAGCTGGAGTCAGTGCTTCAAGAACCACCACGCACCGAGGTATGCAAGATATGGGCTTCAGCTGTCGCATTCCTTGTGTAAAGCCACTCTTGAATAAGAGACAACGTCAAAAGCGTCTCGCCTGCGCTCAAGACAAAAAGGATTGGACTGCTGCTGAGTGGTCCAAAGTTATGTTTTCAGATGAAAGTAAATTTTGTATCTCCTTTGGAAATCAAGGTCCCAGAGTCTGGAGGAAGACAGGAGAGGCACAGAATCCACGTTGCCTGAAGTCCAGTGTCAAATTTCCACAATCGGTAATGGTATGGGGTGCCATGTCATCTGCTGGTTTTGGTCCACTGTTTTTCCTGAGGTCTAGGGTCAATGCAGCAGTCTACCAGGAAGTTTTAGAACACTTTATGCTGCCTGCCGCGGACCAATTTTATGGAGGTGAAGATTTCATTTTCCAACATGACTTGGCACCTGCACACAGTGCCAAATCTACCAGTACCTGGTTTAAGGACCAGGTACTGTTCTTGATTGGCCTGCAAACTCACCTGACCTCAACCCCATAGAAAACCTATGGGGTATTGTGAAGCGGAAGATGCGAGATGCCAGACCCAACAATGCTGAAGAGCTGAAGGCCACTATTAAAGCAACCTGGGCTCTCATAACACCTGAGGAGTGCAACAGACTGGTGGACTCCATGCCACACCGTATTGCTGCAGCAATTCAGGCAAAAGGAGCTGCAACTAAGTATTGATTGCTGTACATGCTGAAACTTTCCATGTTCATACTTTTCAGTTGGCCCACATTTCTAAAAATATTTTTTGGTACTAGTCGTGACTAATATTCTAATTTTCTGAGATACTGACTTTGGGATTCTCAGTAATTGTCAGTACTAATCATCAAAATTTAAAGAAATAAACATTTCAAATATATCACTGTGTGTAATTAATTAATATGTAAGTTTCACGTTCTGAATATAATTAGTGAAATAATAACCCTAACCCTACTTTTTCATGATATTCTAGTAATATGAACAGCACCTGTAGATATAATAAATTATTGAACATTACTGCCACCTGGTGTTTGCCGTCATCTCCCCTCTGCAAACCATAACAATTTAACCCCCAACCTTTGATGCTGAGTGCCAAGCAGGGAGAAAACGGGTCCCATTTTTATAGTCTTTATTATGACTCGGCCGGGGTTTGAACTCACGACCTACCGACCTTGGGGCAGACACTCTGACAACAAGGCCACTGAGCAGGCTAATTGTGTTCTTGATGGTGTTTTTGAAACCGCACCATTTTTTCTCTCTCAGAGTTTTCAACTTATGATAAGTGTTTTGCCAGGAAGATTATTTGTAGTATGTACAAAATAAGGGGAACATTTTCCAATGATTCTTGAACTTGCTTTATAAATAATATATTTATCTTGTCCAGGGTGTACCCCGCCTTCCGCCCGATTGTAGCTGAGATAGGCGCCAGCGCCCCCCGCGACCCCAAAAGGGAATAAGCGGTAGAAAATGGATGGATGGATGGAAATTTATCTAAATACAGAATTTTTTCTCCTCTGTTGACAGCAGTGTTGGCGCTAAGAATTTTCAAAATGGGGTCCCATGGACCCCATCAAGTCAAAAAAATGGGGTACCACAGTAAATTTTTGGGGTCCCACTTTTTTGTAAGCGTTTTGAAAACAAATGATAAACGTATGCATTGTCCTGTTATATCTCACATTCTATATTGTATTTCAGAAAAAGGTTGTCATTAACGTTATTTAATTCATTAAAAGATTTAATGTAAAAAGAAAAAAAAAATGTATGCATATGTAAATGTATTCAGTTATAAACATTCATTCACTTTCTTCTGGCCTTCATGGATCTAAACTTTACCGCTGCTGGTAGTTTTTTCTATGTTTTTATTTAATAAGTTGTAGGTGTATTTATTTCAGAATAAAAGTGTAAAAAGTATTTTGCTTGGGTCATGAAATGATGATAATGCTGTGCCAGGGCATACATACATTTTATATATAACGCGTAAATCTCTGGAGTCTACATCAACTTCAGATCTATCCCTCATTTAAAAATGTTTTAGTTTTTTTTATGTTGTTTTTTTGTGTTTGTTTTCCGCCCTTTTTTGTCCAACAATAACTTTTTTATAGCAAACACAAAAAATATGCAAAATCTTCCACCAAAATATTTTCAAGTGGAATATTTGATGTGACGTAATCGGGGTTGAGGTGTGTGGGGGTGGGAGATGGGGTGTAGTGGGGGATGTATATTGTAGCATCCCGAAAGAGTCAGTGTTGCAAGGGGTTCTGGGTATTTGTTCTGTTGTGTTTATGTTGTGTTACGGTGCGGATGTTCTCCTGAAATGTGTTTGTCATTCTTGTTTGGTGTGGGTTCACAGTGTGGCGCATATTTGTAACAATGTTAAAGTTGTTTATACGGCCACCCTCAGTGTGACCTGTGTGGCTGTTGACCAAGAATGCCTTGATTGCCAATCAATCCACTACCTCGCTCTCTCTGTCTCTGCCCCTCCCTCACGACTGTTGCTGCGTGCGCACACCTTCACAATATGTTTTGTTTTTAACCCCTCTTAACCCTGTACATACATTGAAAATACATGCAACCTTCAAACAAAACACCGGACAATTGAGGCATTTAAGAAACCCCGCCCAGACACCCCGGACAGTCCAGCAAAAGAGGACGTATGGTCAGTCTAAACTCTGTGCCATAAACACTCCAGCTGTCACCGCTGAGAGTGTTCTGGTCTTAGTGGCGAAAAGTGCACACATATAAAAATATTTATTCCAGCAGACTGAAGAGGACTTTGAAATCCTTTTTAATTGGTTCTGATTGGCAATATCTTTTCTCTGCCCTGGCATCACCAATGAAAGCCAGCGTCCCAGGTGTGCAAAAGCATGTATGCTCATCAGAGAAGCGCATCCTCATCTCATATCCACCTTGATCCATCTCTTGTATTTCTTTCTTTCTGGTGATATGACTTTGCCCTTGTCCCAGTCCATGAGGTGACTGTTCCTCCGGCAGTGGTCTGTTATAGCTGATTTTCTGTTTTCTTGTTCTGCTCTTTATTTTTTTGTGTTGGTAAACTACTTTCTCCTTCTCGCATTCCTTTTTGTGTTTTATTTTCAGGTGCTGAAAGTTATGGGTGAATGTGACGTATGAAGTAAAATCCTTTGGGTATCATTCCAGGTGAAGTAAAGCGCTATATAAATCATACTTGCCAACACTCCCGATTTTTCCGGGAGACTCCCGAATTCAGTGCCCCTCCCGAAAATCTCCCGGGGCAACCATTCTCCCGAATTTCTCCCGATTTCCACCCGGACAACAATATTGGGGGGCGTGTCTAAAGGCCCTGCCTTTAGCGTCCTCTACAACCTGTTGTCATATCCACTTTTCCTCCGTACAAACAGCGTGCCGGCCCAATCACATAATATATGCGGCTTTTTCACACACACACAAGTGAATGCAAGCATACTTGGTCAACAGCCATACAGGTCACACTGAGGGTGGCCGTATAAACAACTTTAACACTGTTACAAATATGCGCCACACTGTGAACCCACACCAAACAAGAATGACCAAGACATTTCGGGAGAACATCCGCACCGTAACACAACATAAACTACTCAGTGGCCTAGTGACCTACTCAGTGGCCTAGTGGTTAGAGTGTCCGCTCTGAGATCGGCAGGTTGGGAGTTCAAACCCCGGTCGAGTCATACCAAAGACTATAAAGAAAAATGGGACCCATTGCCTCCCTGCTTGGCACTCAGATCAAGGGTCGGAATTGAGGGTTAAATCACCATAAATGATTCCCGGGCGCGGCACCGCTGCTGCCCACTGCTCCCCTCACCCCCCAGGGAGTGATGGGTCAAACGCAGAGAATAATTTCGCCACACCTAGTGTGTGTGTGACAATCATTGGTACTTTTAACTTCAAACACAACAAAACAAATACCCAGAACCCCTTGCAGCACTAATTCTTCCAGGACGCTACAAAATACACCCCCGCTACCACCAAACTCCGCCCACCTCAAATCACCCCCTCCCGAATTCGGAGGTCTCAAGGTTGGCAAGCATGATATAAATACAGACCATTTATCTGCATTAGTTTTCGTAGATGACGTCATATTTCATATCCTGTGTTATCGTATCTTTTGAGTGTACAAGTTGTTGTCGTAATTTTTTTGTAAGGTTTTACTGCTGTGTTTATTTTACATTTTTAATGGCGTGTTGTGTGGGTTGTGTTATTCCTCTGATGTATTGTAAATCAACCGGAAAAGTAAGTCAGTTATTAGCGCTAAAATTAAATAAGCACCTCCAAGTGTACGAGAGGCACATGGCATTTGATTAATAGTCGTATTAGAAAGATTGCATGGACACTTTGACTGCACATGTAGGTGTGAAAATGCAAAAAAACTAACTATTTGAGAAATCAGACTAATTTAGTGCATGGAAACGTACTGAGTGTGAGGAACATGTTTGACTGTACTAAATGAGAAACACATTCACGTAGACCAGACGTTATTTTGGGGCCCCCAACTTAATATGAAAGTTTAATGTTAGTGCGGCCCGCAAGTTTTATATGAATGGCGCTTTACAGCCTTGTGTTATTTGGGTCAAAAATGGCTCTTTCAACATTCTGGGTTGCCTACCCCTGCATTAGTGGAAAAGCGGTAAATGAGTGAAAGCGACAGAGACGTTGCCATGGAGACAAGGGTTTTCTTACGTGCCTGGCTGCAGTCACACCGCAACACCTGTCCGTCAGTAATAACAGTTCCTGATAAACTGAACCAATTCAAACCGTTATTTGTTTTTTTATTATTTTTTTTATTTGCATTGCCTCACGATGACACTACATATTTTTCTATATGACGCCGGATAACACTACGGGAGCCGTCACTTTTTTGCGCTCGCTATCCCGGCACTTTATCCGCCGACTCCCGTGTTGTTGTAGGGAGGAAAAGCGGAACGACACACATTGCGGAAATAACATTATTCTCCATGCGTCGGCTAAATACAAATATATTCCACAACCCCAAACATGTCTTTTTTAAAGCCTGCAGTGAAGAGAAGGGTTAATAATGTGCAAAGACAATTCCAGGAAAAGTAGGAGATTCAATATTTCTTTGTTGAGCACAGGAGGACCCCGATGTGTCTAATTTGCACAGAGAAAGGGATACAAGGGATACCATTTGGTCATTATACAACTAGACATGCTAAGGTGTATGCAACATTTTTTTTAAGAAATCTTTTCCTGCGGCCCAACCTCACCCAGACTCTGCTTCCAGTGGCCCCCCAGGTAAATTGAGTTTGAGACCCCTGACGTAGACTAAGGCGGATAGGTACAATTGTAAGAGTGTATAAAATGGTTCAACAGAGGCAAAAACCTTACCATTCAGGGACTTTGCTTCATCACAAATTGTTGCAGAGCCTGCTGGAATAGCTAAATTAAACACAAACAGAAAAAGAGAAAATTAACTTCAGCTATCACACGAGGGCTGCACAATTAATCGGTTAAAAAAATCGTGATCTCGATTCAAATATGTACGCGATCACATTTTTTTAACCGACGCAGAACATCATATGTCTCCACCCTCAACAAACAAAGAGTCTAAACAACGCGTGGCGGCAGAGAGAAAGTGAAAATTAGGCAGAACAATTTAGGTGTTAAGGACAGTAAAATGGACGAAAACATAACTGGTAATTATAGATGGGCTGTGAAAACTCTGTTTCTTAAGGGCATTTCTGCCAACGTGCAAAATAGTGACCGGACAAAAATAAGAAGTAGCTATTGGTGTCTCATATGAATGGATATAGAAAACATACAAATCCTTTATTTATTTAATCAAAGATACTGAAATTCCACGACATAGTGAATTTGCAAACTGCTTAAATTATACACAGCGCAAACTATAACCTGCTACCCAAAAATATACAACAATTCTTCTCAACAAAAGAGGAGAAATATAATCTTAGAGAAAAATGTAATCCAAAACATTTGTATGCACGTACAACACTTAAGACCTTCAGTATATGTGTATGTGGAATTAAATTATGGAATGGATTAAGCAAATAAATCAAATCATGTGCTAATATGATCCACTTCAAGAAACTCTTCAAACTCAAAGTTTTTACAAAGTACAAAGAAGAAGAACCATGATAAATATCCTCAATTTATTTCATCCATCCATTCTTTCCTTCTAAAAATCCATCCATCCATCCATCCATCCATCATCTTCCGCTTATCCGAGGTCGGGTCGCGGGGGCAACAGCCTAAGCAGGGAAACCCAGACTTCCCTCTCCCCAGCCACTTCGTCTAGCTCTTCCCGGGGGATCCCGAGGCGTTCCCAGGCCAGCCGGGAGACATAGTCTTCCCAACGTGTCCTGGGTCTTCCCCGTGGCCTCCTACCGGTTGGACGTGCCCTAAACACCTCCCTAGGGAGGCGTTCGGGTGGCATCCTGACCAGATGCCCGAACCACCTCATCTGGCTCCTCTCGATGTGAAGGAGCAGCGGCTTTACTTTGAGTTCCTCCCGGATGGCAGAGCTTCTCACCCTATCTCTAAGGGAGAGCCCCGCCACACGGCGGAGGAAACTCATTTCGGCCGCTTGTACCCGTGATCTTATCCTTTCGGTCATGACCCAAAGCTCATGACCATAGGTGAGGATGGGAACGTAGATCGACCGGTAAATTGAGAGCTTTGCCTTCCGGCTCAGCTCCTTCTTCACCACAACGGACCGGTACAACGTCCGCATTACTGAAGACGCCGCACCGATCCGCCTATCGATCTCACGATCCACTCTTCCCTCACTCGTGAACAAGACTCCTAGGTACTTGAACTCCTCCACTTGGGGCAGGGTCTCCTCCCCAACCCGGAGATGGCACTCCACCCTTTTCCGGGCGAGAACCATGGACTCGGACTTGGAGGTGCTGATTCTCATTCCGGTCGCTTCACACTCGGCTGCGAACCGATCCAGCGAGAGCTGAAGATCCCGGTCAGATGAAGCCATCAGGACCACATCGTCTGCAAAAAGCAGAGACCTAATCCTGCGGTTACCAAACCGGAACCCCTCAACGCCTTGACTGCGCCTAGAAATTCTGTCCATAAAAGTTATGAACAGAATGGGTGACAAAGGACAGCCTTGGCGGAGTCCAACCCTCACTGGAAATGTGTTCGACTTACTGCCGGCAATGCGGACCAAGCTCTGGCACTGATCGTACAGGGAACGGACCGCCACAATAAGACAGTCCGATACCCCATACTCTCTGAGCACTCCCCACAGGACTTCCCGAGGGACACGGTCGAATGCCTTCTCCAAGTCCACAAAGCACATGTAGACTGGTTGGGCAAACTCCCATGCACCCTCAAGAACCCTGCCGAGAGTATAGAGCTGGTCCACAGTTCCACGACCAGGACGAAAACCACACTGTTCCTCCTGAATCTGAGGTTCGACTATCCGACGTAGCCTCCTCTCCACTACACCTGAATAAACCTTACCGGGAAGGCTGAGGAGTGTGATCCCACGATAGTTGGAACACACCCTCCGGTCCCCCTTCTTAAAAAGAGGAACCACCACCCCGGTCTGCCAATCCAGAGGTACCGCCCCCGATGTCCACGCGATGCTGCAAAGTCTTGTCAACCAAGACAGCCCCACAGCATCCAGAGCCTTAAGGAACTCTAGGCGGATCTCGTCCACCCCTGGGGCCTTGCCACCGAGGAGCTTTTTAACTACCTCAGCGACCTCAGCCCCAGAAATAGGAGAGTCCACCACAGATTCCCCAGGCACTGCTTCCTCATAGGAAGACGTGTTGGTGGGATTGAGGAGGTCTTCGAAGTATTCCTTCCACCTATCCACAACATCCGCAGTCGAGGTCAGCAGAACACCATCCGCACCATACACGGTGTTGATAGTGCACTGCTTCCCCTTCCTGAGGCGGCGGACGGTGGTCCAGAATCGCTTCGAAGCCGTCCGGAAGTCGTTTTCCATGGCTTCCCCGAACTCTTCCCATGTCCGAGTTTTTGCCTCCGCGACCGCTGAAGCTGCACACCGCTTGGCCTGTCGGTACCTGTCCACTGCCTCCGGAGTCCTATGAGCCAAAAGGACCCGATAGGACTCCTTCTTCAGCTTGACGGCATCCCTCACCGCTGGTGTCCACCAAGGGGTTTTAGGATTTCCGCCCCGACAGGCACCAACTACCTTGCGGCCACAGCTCCGATCTGCCGCCTCGACAATAGAGGTGCGGAACATGGTCCACTCGGACTCAATGTCCAGCACCTCCCTCGTGACATGTTCAAAGTTCTTCCGGAGGTGGGAATTGAAACTTTGTCTGACAGGAGACTCTGCCAGACGTTCCCAGCAGACCCTCACAATGCGTTTGGGCCTCCCAGGTCTGTCCGACATCCTCCCCCACCATCGCAGCCAACTCACCACCAGGTGGTGATCGGTGGAAAGCTCCGCCCCTCTCTTCACCCGAGTGTCCATAACATGAGGCCGCAAATCCGATGACACAACTACAAAGTCGATCATGGAACTGCGGCCTAGGGTGTCCTGGTGCCAAGTGCACATATGGACACCCTTATGTTTGAACATGGTGTTTGTTATGGACAAACTGTGACGAGCACAAAAGTCCAATAACAAAACACCACTCGGGTTCAGATCCGGGCGGCCATTCTTCCCAATCACGCCTCTCCAGGTTTCACTGTCGTTGCCAACGTGAGCGTTGAAGTCCCCCAGTAGGACAAGGGAATCACCCTGGGGAGCACTTTCCAGTACTCCCTCGAGCGTTCCCAAAAAGGGTGGGTACTCTGAACTGCTGTTTGGTGCATAAGCACAAACAACAGTCAGGACCCGTCCCCCCACCCGAAGGCGGAGGGAGGCTACCCTTTCGTCCACCGGGTTGAACTCCAACGTACAGGCTTTGAGCCGGGGGGAAACAAGAATTGCCACCCCAGCCCGTCGCCTCTCACTGCCGGCAACGCCAGAGTGGAAGAAGGTCCAATCCCTCTCGAGAGAAGTGGTTCCAGAGCCCTTGCTGTGCGTCGAAGTGAGTCCGACTATATCCAGCCGGAATTTCTCGACTTCGCGCACTAGCTCAGGCTCTTTCCCCCCCAGTGACGTGACGTTCCACATCCCAAGAGCTAGCTTCTGTAGCCGAGGATCGGACCGCCAAGTGCCCTGCCTTCGGCTGTCGCCCACCTCACAGTGCACCCGACCTCTATGGCCCCTGCTATGGGTGGTGAGCCCATTGGAGGGGTGACCCACGTTGCCTCTTCGGGCTGTGCCCGGCCGGGCCCCATGGGAACAGGCCCGGCCACCAGGCGCTCGCCATCGTGCCCCACCTCCGGGCCTGGCTCCAGAGGGGGGCCCCGGTGACCCGCGTCCGGGCGAGGGAAATCTGGGTCCATGATGTTTCTTCTTCATAAAGGTCTTCGAGCTGCTCTTTGTCTGATCCCTCACCTAGAACCTGTTTGCCTTGGGAGACCCTACCAGGGGGCTTTATGCCCCCGGACAACATAGCTCCTAGGATCATTGGGACACGCAAACTCCTCTACCACGATAAGGTTGCAGCTCAGAGAGGAGTCCTTCTAAAAATAATCTTACTTATCTTATCATATGAAATATAACTTACCGTATTTTTCGGACTATAAGTCGCATTTTTTTTTTCATAGTTTGGAGTAATTTATGTGTGAAATTATTAACACATTGCTGTAAAATATCAAATAATATGATTTAGCTCATTCACGTAAGAGACTAGACGTATAAGATTTCATGGGATATAGCAATTAGGAGTGACAGATTGTTTGGTAAACGTATAGCATGTTCTGTATGTTATAGTTATTTGAATGACTCTTACCATAATATGTTACGTTAACATACCAGGCACCTTCTCAGTTGGTTATTTATGCGTCATATAACGTACACTTATTCAGCCTGTTGTTCACTATTCTTTATTTATTTTAAATTGCCTTTCAAATGTCTATTCTTGGTGTTGGGTTTTATCAAATAAATTTCTCCCAAAAATGCGACTTATACTCCAGTGCGACTTATATATGTTTTTTTCCTTCTTTATTATGCATTTTCGGCAGGTGAGACTTAAACTCCGGAGCGACTTGTACTGCAAAAAATACAGCACGTCACCTATTATTATTTATTTATTTTTATTGTGATTACTTATGGAGTATACTGTGAATAAATTCAGAACAGGAAGTGAACAAAAGTTTTTGCAACTGTTATGTAAAAGAAAATGGGTAGGATTAAAGAAGCTCTGCTTCTTCCTACTCCTTTTCGAACATGTTGAAAAGAGAAACTGGAAATTGTGATGTATCGTGTTGTATGCTTGCATGTTCAAAATAAACTCAAACTCAAAACAATTCATTGACAGAATAATGCAGCGATTCAGATAAACTGACACAGTCTGATGCTCTTTTTACATTTTGTTGTTGCTCTTAACATGTATTGCCACAAATAGTTTTAAAATGTAATTTGATTACTGATTACTCTTTCAAAAAGTAACTTAGTACTTGACTAATTACATTATTTTATAAGTAACTTGTAATTAGCCGGTTTGGTGGCGTATTTGTTAAAGTTAAAGTTAAAGTACCAATGATTGTCACACACACACACACTAGGTGTAGTGAAATTTCTCCTCTGCATTTGACCCATCCCTTTGATCACTCCCTGGGAGGTGAGGGGAGAAGTGGGCAGCAGCTGTGCCGCGCCCGGGAATCATTTGTGATGATTTAACCCCCAATTCCAACCCTTGATGCTGAGTGCCAAGCAGGGAGGTAATGGGTTCCATTTGTATAGTCTTTGGTTTGACTCGGACGGGGTTTGAACTCAAAACCTACCATCTCAGGGCAGACACTCTAACCCAGGGGTCACCAACCTTTTTGAAACCAAGAGCTATTTCTTGGGTACTGATTAATGTGAAGTGATACACACTTAAATAAATTGCCAGAAATAGCCAATTTGCTTAATTTACCTTTAATAAATAAATATATATACATATACATATATATATATATATATATATATACATATACATATATATATATATATATATATATATATATATATATATATATATATATATATATATATATATACATATACATATATATATATATATATATATATATATATATATATATATGTATATATATATATATATATATATAAAAGATGGGTATTTCTGTCTGTCATTCCGTCGTACATTTTTTTTCCTTTTACGGAAGGTTTTTGTAGAGAATAAATGATGAAAAAAACACTTAATTTAACAGTTTAAAAGAGGAGAAAAAAGGAAAAAAATGGAAATTAAATTTTGAAACAGTTTATCTTCAATTTCGACTTTTTAAAATTCAAAATTCAACCGAAAAAAAGAAGAGAAAAACTAGACAATTCGAATCTTTTGGAAAAAATTTTTTTAATTTTTTTTATGGAACATCATTAGTAATTTTTCCCAATTAAGATTAATTTTAGAATTTTGATGACATGTTTTAAATAGGGTAAACTCTAATCTGCGTTTGGTTAGAATATATAACAAATTGGACCAAGCTATATTTCTAACAAAGACAAATCATTATTTCTTCTAGATTTTCCAGAACAAAAAATTTAAAATAAAATTCAAAAGACTTTGAAATAAGATTGAAATTTGGTTCTAAAGATTTTCTAGATTTGCCAGAATAATTCATTTGAATTTTAATCATAAGTTTGAAGAAATATTTCATAAATATTCTTTGTCGAAAAAACAGAAGCTAAAATGAAGAATAAAATTAAAATGTATTTATTTTTCTTTACAATAAAAAAAATAAATTTACTTGAACGCTGATTCAAATTGTCAGGAAAAAAGAGGAAGGAATTTAAAAGGTAAAAAGGTATATGTGTTTAAAAATCCAAAATTAATTTTCAAGGTTGTATTTTTTTTTAAATTTGTCTTTTTGAGAGTTATAAGAAGCAAAGTAAAAAAAATAAATTAATTCATTTAAACAAGTGAAGACCAAGTCTTTAAAATATTTTCTTGAATTTTCAAATTCTATTTGAGTTTTGTCTCTCTTAGAATTAAAAATGTCGAGCAAAGCGAGACCAGCTTGCTAGTAAATAAATAAAATTTAAAAAATAGAGCAGCTCACTGGTAATTGCTGCTATTTGAGCTATTTTTAGAACAGGCCAGCGGGCGACTCATCTGGTCCTTACGGGCTACCTGGTGCCCGCGGGCACTGCGTTTGTGACCCCTGCTCTAACCACTAGGCCATTGAGTAGGTTGGACCCCAAAGCTGATACAAATACAAATAATAAAACCTTACAGATACAATAGGGTCCTCTGTCCCATTGTACCAATGGGACATTGCGGTCCCTGAAAAGATTAACAAAAGGGAGCACACACGCAAAAAACTCAAAAGCTCAAAGTCCGAATGAATAACAAAAAGCGACGGCAACATAAAGTTGCCGTGCAAAACAAGATATAAAAAAGGGAGCAAAGTCACTGAACAAAAACTGGTAAATAAATGCACAAATGATTATATAAAATAAAACAACAGTGATTAAACATTTGCACGGAAACTGATATTATGTACTTAACATCTCAGTTCGCTCGAAAAATAATGACTGAATGTGTCGTTTTTCAGCGTATTGTGTTGTTGTCGCGTCCAGGAGAAGTCACAAAGTACGACACTCTTTTTAACTTTAATTGCCAGTCTTGTGCTAACAAATAGGTTAAATTCCGACACAAATTCTTTCCCATGCACACACGTCTTTTTCTTGCACACACGCAACACTTCTCATTCTCCGTCAACAATTTTTCAGGCACGGTATATTTACAAACATTTGTGAACTCTGAACACGACCATACAGATTAACACCGGCATGTCATTAATGTCATTAACTTAAAAATAGTTATTGAACAGTTATGTTTATTTACAATGAAATGATAGCTCTCCTGTCCCGTGGCACAAAAGGCCGAAAAGCATTGCAAATAATAATAGCGTCCTCTGCTGCAGCTGGTTCAGAAATTGCACAGTCCATAAACCCACAATACATCTCATCTGCTTGTGTTGTGGTGAACGACATCATCGATGTAAGATCAATGTAAAAACACCACAGTGGTTGCAACTTGAGAGGCGGTCTGTCTTTTTTTTATAATCTTTTTTTAACAGCGTCAAGTCCTTTCTTTACTCTTCAAACTGAGAGCACGGAAACATTTTCTAAAATTTAATTTGACACAAAAGTGAACTGTTAAGTGAATTATATTTAAATAGCACTTTTCTCTATAAAGACTCAAGGCGCTTTACATAGTGAAATGAATTATTTACATTTTTAAGCTGCATTTAAACCAGTGTGGGTGGCACTGGGAGCAGGTGGGTAAAGTGTCTTGCCTAAGGACACAACGGCAGGGACTAAGATGACGGAAGCAGGGATCGAACCTGGAACCCTTATGCTGCTAGCAGAGCCGCTCTACTAACCAAGCCATGACCTCCCCAAAAAGATTAGATTAGATTAGATAGTACTTTATAGTGGTAAAATAGTGTAAAAGGTAAAAAAAAAAGAAACAGAATTACTAACAATTAAAATGGAAATCCATCCATCCATTTCCTACCACTTATTCCCTGGGGCGCAGGTGCCTATCTCAGCTACAATCGGGCGGAAGGCGGGTTACACCCACCTCATCGCAGGGCCAACACAGATAGACAGAAAACATTGACAAACAGAAATATTGAATTTAATTGTTTTTTAATATCAATATTGTTATTTAAATGTATTGTTATTACTGTTATTATTATTTTTACCTGTTGTGGTTTATTTGTTAATAATTTGTATTCCTTTTTTTTCCAACTATATTTAAAATTGTGTTATAGTGGTACAATTAATACTATATCTTTCAAATTAATGAAAAAGAGCGTTATTAATCCCGATTACAATATCAATCAAAATAATCCTGATTATTATTTTTGCCGTAATCGTTTAGCTCTATATATTATATACCATCAACTTGGTGGGGAACATCTCATCGCAAAGACTAATTCAGCATTATAGTGAGTTGTATTTTTCATGGTTGAAAAGGATTTGCAAATTATTGTATTCCGTTTATATTTAAATCCAACACAATTTCCCAACTCATATGGAACCAGGGTTTGTATATATATATATATATATATATATATACATATATATATATATACATATATATATATATATATATATATATATATATATATATATATATATATTTTTTTTTTGTATGTACACACACACACACATACATACATACATACATACATACATACATGTATATATACACATACATACAAACCCCGTTTCCATATTAGTATTCTTCTTCCTCCAAACACGACGAGTTGAGTTCATACCAAAATGGATACATGGATGATACAGCAGAGGACTGGGAGAATATCATGTGGTCAGATGAAACCAAAATAAAACTTTTGGGTATAAACTCAACTCGTCGTGTTTGGAGGAAAAAGAATACTGAGTTGCATCCCAAGAACACCACACATACTGTGAAGCATGGGGGTGGAAACATCATGCTTTGGGGCTGTTTTTCTGCTAAGGGGACAGGACGAGTGATCCGTGTTAAGGAAAGAATGAATGGGGCCATGTATCGTGAGATTTTGAGCCAAAACCTCCTTCCATCAGTTAGAGCTTTGAATGGTTGACGAAATACTTATTTTCCACCATAATTTACAAATAAATTCTTTAAAATTCCTACAATGTGAATTCCTGGATTTTTTTTCCACATTCTGTCTCTCACAGTTGAAGTGTACCTATGACGACAATTACAGACCTCTGTCATCATTTTAAGTGGGAGAACCTGCACAATCGGTGGCTGACTAAATACTTTTTTGCCCCACTGTATGTACTCATACATACAAGTATATACATTATATATATATATATATATATACATATATATATATATACACATACATACATACATGTATATATGTATATATATACACATACATACATGTATATATATACACACATATATAAATGTATATACACATACATATATATATATACACATACATACATATATATATATATATATATACACATACATACATATAAATATATACATACATATATATGTATTGGTATATATATACACACACACATACATACATACATACATATATATGTACAGTATGTATGTGTATACATACATACTGTATACATACACATACATACATATATAAATATATATACACACACCCACCCACACCCACACACATATATGTATACATATATGTATGTGTGGGAAAAATCACAAGACTCTCCTGATGTTTGAAGGAACCCCTCATGAAACAGTTCTGTAGAGATGAAGTAGTCTTGTGATTTTCCCCACACATACATATTGCGCTCTACCACGGTATCGAGCACTATTCTCTGGATAATCCAATCAAGACATACATATATATATATATATATATATATATATATATATATGTATATGTATACACACACACATACATTTTTTATATATTATATATCAAGTCCAAATCAAAACAGCATACATGATTTAATGACACACACACACACACACACACACACACACACACACACACACACACACACACACACACACACACACACACACACACACATTTCAACAGATAGACAGACAACATATACACCAGGACCAATTTTAGTGTTGCCAACTTGTCCAGGATGTACCGAATGCAGCTGGGATAGGTTCCAGCACCCACTCCCCGAGAGGGACAATGGATGGATGGATAAAAACATTTCATGCGGTAAGCCACAAAAAGTTCACATAACGGATAAAATCTTAAATTTGGCCTTGAATTGCGATATATTTTTTTGTACAAAATTGATGAAGAAACACAAAGTGAGGATTAAGAGTCGCGATAACATTGTTTTAAAAGTTTGTGATGATGACAAATATGCAGAAGAACGGGGAACTAACTACTTACTCTCCGCAAGTGTGACGGTGGCGGCGGCGTTGACGGTGACGGGCAACGAGATCTCGCCATCCGAGTCTCCCGCAGGTAAACTGATGATGGTGGCTTCTCCCAGGAGGTTACAGATCCTCTGCTGCATGGCAGTGAGCAGGACGGGGACTGGAGTACAATCGGCGGACGTCCCCTCTATGGCTGCCCGCGCCTGAGCCACTTTCCTCCGGACCTCCGTCTTCATGTCCGACCATTTCTTCTTGACCTCCGGCAACTCCCTGGGACAGGTGGTGACAGCGTTCACCTTTTTGAGGATCTCCATCCACGCGTTGTTCTTTGCCATGTGAGTTACTCCAGCATTGAAGTGGTTAACCAATGTGTGCTTTTGTTTCTCTATTTCCTCCACAATAATTTCAACCTCTCTCTCCGAGAAATTCATTTTTCTTTTTTTCGCGACGGAGACCATAACTGCAGAAATCCTTCTTTATGGAGAAATTGTTGTACGTAGTATACGCAAAAATAGTACTTAACTGATATGCGCAACGTAATGGCTTCCAGAATCGGCTTCTTCTGCCTACTCTCCAGCGTAGCTGAGACGGGGAAGAAATCCCGCCTTCTCTCGTTTTCATTGGCTGGGTTCCTCGCGAGCGTACCAAATCCTCTAATATCATTGGCTACTTTATACGCCAGTCATTTCATGATGCAAGCAAACTATGCATTTGAAAGCCAGATAGGAAAAACACACACATATATACATGCTTATATACAAATGCAACACACGTATTACCCTCGATTTTTGATCAAATCGGTCAGTAGTTAGTAGTAAATAGCAGAGGCGTCATGAAGTTTTAAAGACAGGCTGGGCTTAACCCCCACCTCACCCTTTCCCAATGAGTTACTATATGTTACTACTATGTCCCTTATTTATTAAACAGTAAAAAATAAATAACAGGTAAATGGAATCAATACATTATTAGTTAATCTCATGGTGCTACAAATTCATCCATTTCCACATCACATTTAAAAGCTTTTGGCTTCACTATATTGCACATTTAGAATTAAACACTTTATGTATTATTGGCCGATATCAATCATAAAAAAAACATATAAAATCACACACATATACACTTGTATACATACATACATACATATATATATATATACATATATACAGTGGGGCAAAAAAGTATTTAGTCAGCCACCGATTGTGCAAGTTCTCCCACTTAAAATGATGACAGAGATCTGTAATTGTCATCATAGGTACTCTTCAACTGTGAGAGACAGAATGTGAAAAAAGAAATCCAGGAATTCGCATTGTAGGAATTTTAAATAATTTATTTGCAAATTATGGTGGAAAATATGTATTTTGTCAATAACAAACATTCAACTCAACACTTTGTAATATAACTTTTGTTGGCAATAACAGAGGTCAAACGATTACTATAGGTCTTTACCTGGTTTGCACACACAGGAGCTGGTATTTTGGCCCATTTCTCTATGCAGATCTTCTCGAGAGCAGTGATGTTTTGGGGCTGTCGCCGAGCAACACGGACTTTCAAGTCCCTCCACAGATTTTCTATGGGCTTGAGGTCTGGAGACTGGCTAGGCCACTCCAGGACTTTCACATGCTTCTTACGGAGCCATTCCTTCGTTCCCCGTGCGGTGTGTTTGGGCTCATTGTCATGCTGGAAGACCCAGCCATGTTTCATCTTCAAAGCTCTAACTGATGGAAGGAAGTTTTGGCTCAAAATCTCACGATGCATGGCCCCATTCATTCTTTCCTTAACACGGATCAGTCGTCCTGTCCCCTTAGCAGAATAACAGCCCCAAAGCATGATGTTTCCACCCCATGCTTCACAGTAGGTATGGTGTTCTTGGGATGCAACTCAGTATTCTTCTACCTCCAAACACGAGTTGAGTTTATACCAAAAAGTTCTATTTTGGTTTCATCTGACCACATAACATTCTCCCAATCCTCTGCTGTATCATCCATGTGCTCTCTGGCAAACTTCAGACGGGCCTGGACATGCACTGGCTTAAGCAGGGGGACACGTCTGGCACTGCAGGATTTGATTCCCTGTCGGCATAGTGTGTTACTGATGGTAACCTTTGTTACTTTGGTCCCAGCTCTCTGCAGGTCAATCACCAGGTCCCTCCGTGTGGTTCTGGGATTTATGCTCACCGTTCTCATAATCATTTTGACCCCACGGGATAAGATCTTCCGTGGAGCCCCAGATCGAGGGAGATTATCAGTGGTCTTGTATGTCTACCCATTTTCTGATAATTGCTATCACAGGTGATTTTTTCACACCAAGCTGCTTGCCTATTGTAGATTCACTCTTCCCAGTCTAGTGCAGGTCTACAATTCTTTTCCTGGTGTCCTTCGACAGCTCTTCGGTCTTGGCCATTGTGGAGTTTGGAGTCTGACAATTTGAGGCTGTGGACAGGTGTCTTTTATACAGATAAGTTCAAACAGGTTCCATTAATACAGGTAACGAGTGGAGGACAGAAGAGCTTCTTAAAAAATAAGTTACTGGTCTGTGAGAGCCAGAGATCTTCCTTGTTTGAAGTGACCAAATACTCTTTTTCCACCATGATTTACAAAAAAATTATTTAAAATTCCTACAGTGTGAATTCCTCTGTGATCATTTTAAATGGGAGAACTTGCACAATCGGTGGCTGACTAAATGCTTTTTTGCCCCACTGTGTATGTGTGTGTGTGTGTGTATATATATATATATATATATATATATATATATATATATATACACACACACACACATGTATGTGTATATATGAGAACGCATATACCAGTGAATATCCAGTCCTTTTTTTCCCTGTGCCTGTGTCTACTTATGAAACACACAAAGAGGTCCAATGCAGCCATAAACAGTCGTTCTTGAACGGTTTTAACAAAGTACCACCTCAGAAAAAACTTGGCTCTACAAGTACCACTATAATGACCAACATTAAAGTACAGTTGCATAGTAGGCCTAAATTTTCATTAAAACAAGACAGAGGTTATAAATTAAACCTCTGCCTTAACCTCTCACCAATGTATGAGATTTTACTGTAAATGGCATGAACACACGCCACCAATATAAATAAACTGTATAATAATGTTAAAGTATATTTTGTGTAGGTTATATTTCATGTGCTAGTTTTAGCACAAGGGATAAGCGGTACGAAATGGATGGATGGATAAAACTACGACATTATACGCATTTACTGTCATTGTGCCGATGAAACAGTCAATAGTGATATTATACATTCTGTACATTTGTAATTTCCAGTTGACTAATGGAATAGATTAAGAGGGTGTATGTACATTTCAGAAACCTAAATGCAAACCTTCACCAAATGTATTTTTAAAAAATACAGATTTATTGCCATACCTAAAAAAAAAAAGTATATTCCAATGACATTGTCATGATGACCATCTTATGTTGGTGTTTCAAAAAAGAACATCTGTAAAAATGTATTCAACTTCATTCTGTATTATACTTCACATAAAAAAACATTTATGTTTCATTACTGATTTTAAAAATTGTGTTTGATTTTAAAGCATGTCTCTAAACCCAACATTGTCTTGTACCATGCTGCTGAAAACTGACTTGTAAACCATCAATACATTCAGGGCTGAAGGGCGGAGTTTAGGGTCTTTTGCCTTACACTCCTTATGGATCTGAAAAAGATGGAAGTGGATCAAGTCCCCCCCGGGCACTTTTCCTATCAAGAACTGTGTCACATCTGGGATCTTCCAAATATCTGTCTTTTCATCATATTTCTGCATAAGATCATCTGAAAAAGGCTCCCCGGTGTTTCTAAATGGCCACAACTGCTCAGGGGCTACAAAGTCACCGATGAGCTCCCTGTGGCCACATTTGACCAACAAACCATTGGATAGGTTTACCTCAGGCAATGCATCCAGGTCATTAACCACCAGGTGAAAGTCATTTGTGAGCAGAAACTGAGACAAAGTTTTCTCCAGCGTATTGGAGTCACACATCACCCGCCGGCCACTTGGGCTGTTGTGGAGGTAATGGAGTATCGAAACGTAGTCTTTCGCCAGCATCAGTCGTGTCTTCCAAGTGTTACGATGTTTGTAGTGTTTTTGTGCAAGAACAACTTCAAGATTGAGCAGTGAACCCAGTGGATGGTATTCTGTGACCAAGGTATAGTCTTTAAGGCAAAACCCCACCAACTGTACCACCAAGGGACCTTGCAGTGCTTTTAACATAGACAGTCCGTGGAGAAAATCCTCAGAGTAATCCAAAGAGGACAGTTTGGACAGAGCCACCTTTTGACCCTTCCATTCTGCTAAGTAGACCTAAGGAGAGTAAAGAGAAAGAGATAAGCCTTAACAAAATTCATGTTTTCTCAATAGTCGATAGGGCTGGGCCAGTGGTTCTTAACCTGGGTTCGATTGAACCCTAGGGGTTCGGTCAAAGTCAAAACACACCCGGTTCATCGTGTCAATGACAACTTCTACCTATCGGCGTATTACGGATACGGCAACAGCAGAAGGCACACTGATTTGCAGGTGTGTAATTTGTTGTGAGTTTATGCACTGTCGGTTTTATTCTTTGAACAAGGTGATGTTCATACACGGTTCATTTTGTGCACCAGTAAAAAAACATGGTACCACTTTAGTATGGGAACATATTCACCATTAATCAGTGGCTTATTAACATGCAAATTAGTAACATATTGGCTCTTAACTATTCATCATTAAAGGGGAACATTATCACCAAACCTGTGCAAGCGTCAATATATACCTTGATGTTGCAGAAAAAAGACCATGTATTTTTTTAACCGATTTCCGAACTCTAAATGGGTGAATTTTGGCAAATTAAACGCTTTTCTGTTTATCGGTCTTTTAGCGATGACGTCAGAACGTGACGTCACCGAGGTAATACACCCGCCATTTTCATTTTCACATTACAAACTAAGCTCTGTTATTTTCCGTTTTTTTCGACTATTTTTTGGAACCCTGGAGACATCATGCCTCGTCGGTGTGTTGTCGGAGGGTGTAACAACACTAACAGGGAGGGATTCAAGTTGCACCACTGGCAAGAAATCTGCCGCCAAACCCCCATTGAATTTGCCAGAGTGTCTGCACATTTTACCGGCGATGCTAAGACAGACATGGCACAGAGATGTATGGATAACCTGCAGATGCATTTGCAACGATTAAGTCAACGAAATCACAAAGGTGAGTTTTGTTGATGTTGTTGACTTATGTGCTAATCAGACATATTTGGTCGCAGCATGACTGCCAGCTAATCGATGCTAACATTCTTCTTCAATTTCGTTTTCGCTTTCTGCCTCCATACTCCGACCATCTGTTTCAATACATGCGTAATCTGTTGAATCACTTAAGCCGCTGAAATCCAAGTCTGAGTCCGAGCTAATGTCGCTATATCTTGCTGTGGTAACCGCCATGTTGTTTGTATTGGCAGCCCTGTATGACGTCACAGGGAAATGGACAGTCGCATCGCAAATAGGGAAAATCAAGAACTTTAAAGCTTTTTTTAGGGATATTCCGTGAGGTGTAAATTTTGAAAAAAACTTCGAAAAATAAAACAAGCCACTGGGAACTGATTTTTATTGTTTTTAACCCTTTTGAAATTGTGATAATGTTCCCCTTTAAGTACTTTTTAATGCCTTATTCGGCATGGCCTCATTGTAACCCTAACCCTTTAACCCTAACCCTAACCAAATAACTTCAAATTAAGTCTTTGTTACTTAGAAATATGTTCCCCTAGTGTCAAAAAACCTTTAAATTAAGTGTTTGTTACTCAGACTATGTTCTCCATACTAAAGTGTTACCAAAAACACATAACTTTGTCTTGAATTTAAAAAAAACATCCATCCATCCATTTTCTACCGCTTATTCCCTTTCGGGGTCGTGGGGGGCGCTGGCGCCTATCTCAGCTACAATCGGGCGGAAGGCGGGGTACACCCTGGACAAGTCGCCACCTCATCGCAGGGCCAACACAGATAGACAGACAACATTCACACTCACATTCACACACTAGGGCCAATTTAGTGTTGCCAATCAACCTATCCCCAGGTGCATGTGTTTGGAGGTGGGAGGAAGCCGGAGTACCCGGAGGGAACCCACGCATTCACGGGGAGAACATGCAAACTCCACACAGAAAGATCCCGAGCCTGGGATTGAACCCAAGACTGCAGGAGCTTTGTATTGTGAGGCAGACGCACTAACCCCTCTGCCACCGTGAAGCCCAAAACAAACAAACAAAAAAAATAACATTTTATTTTTCATTAAGAAGGGTTCGGTGAATGCGCATATGAAACTGGTGGGGTTCGGTACCTCCAACAAGGTTAAGAACCACTGGGCTGGGCGGTATACCGGTGTTATTCGTAACACCAGTATATTTTAGAAAGACGTATGTATTTGAGACAAATGTTTTCTTCTTGCTAAACTTTTTGGAAGAGACTATTTGAATCCATAACCACCTAAATGTGAAACAGATGTAATAACCACATCATTTAGTTTTCATTTGTATTTTTTTCATTTTGCAAAAATGTCATAATGGTAACCGAAGTGGAGAAGGGGTCGGCTCAAATACAAGATTAGCTTCTCTCTACTCTTCTTCAGACATGTCGAATTGTGTAAATGTAACCACGCAAAGTGACTTAAAAACAAACCATACTGTACGATATATGCTGCTCAGTGGCCCTGTGGTTAGAGTGTCTGCCCTGAGATTGGTAGGTCGTGAGTTCAAACCCCGGCCGAGTCATACCAAAGACTATAAAAATGGGCCCCGTTGCTTGGCACTCTGCATCAAAGGTTGAAATTGGGGGTTAAATCACCAAAATGATTCCCGGGTGCGGCCACAGTTGCTGCTCACTGATCCCCTCACCTCCAAGGGGTGAACAAGGGGATGGGTCAAATGCAGAGGTTAATTTGTGTGAATTATATTAAAGCAGCGCTTTTCTCTAGAGCATACAACAGAAACAAGCTACACATACCTAATATGTGTAATAATTATCCTTAATTGAATAATATTGCAGTCTTAAACACGCCATTTGTCAATCTATTCCAACAAGTATCAAATAATTATAGTTGCATAATACTTACGCATAAAATGTTTCCAAGGCAGAAGCTTATTAGAAAATATCCACTAAAAAACATGTCTGGATAATGCCTGGTTGTGCCCTTCATTTGCAGCATCATATAAGCTCAACTCAATGAATTATTATGACCACTATAGTGTCTTGCCAAAACACACATTTTTACTCAACTTTAATTGTAAAAAACACATTTAGTGTTTTTCATACCATTGTTCTGAGTAATTTCACTTAATCAAGCCTTTTCTAACATTCCGCAGTACAAAATAATACATGTAATATTATTAATTTCTATCCATATTAGTGTTTCACGTATGTTCATTTAATTGTGGCGGGCCATCTTTGATCATTAATTTTAATGGACTGCGAATGTAGCTTGTAGTTTGTTTCTATGCTGATGATACTGTCATATACTGCACAGCACCCACCCCTGATGAGGCCTTTAAATATCTAAAATATGCATTTGACAGAGTACAAGAACAACCTTGCAATCCTCAACTTGTTTTAAATGTAGAGAAAACAAAGTGTAGGTTCTTTACCACATCAAAAACTGTAAGATCAGCACTGTGTGAGAACATTTTAACAAGAAGTGAAGTGAAGTGCATTATATTTATATAGCGCTTTTCTCTAGTGACTCAAAGCGCTTTACATAGTGAAACCCAATATCTAAGTTACATTTAAACCAGTGTGGGTGGCACTGGGAGCAGGTGGGTAAAGTGTCTTGCCCAAGGACACAATGGCAGTGACTAGGATGGCGGAAGCGGGGATCGAACCGGGAACCCTCTAGTTGCTGCCACGGCCGCTCTACCAACCGAGCTATACCGTCCTTACATATACATATATATGTAAGGGCTAGTGTATATACATGTATATATACACTAAGTGTATATTTAAATATACACCTAGTGTGTGTTTCTGGCAATCATTGGTACTTTAACTTTTTTAACTTTATAAATCCCACCGTGCTCCCATGATTTGACTAACATTATTGTTACATTAAGAGGCTGTTGTGTGTGTCATTTAATGAGCTTGATGTTTTCTCTATCAAAGTCTACATTCACATGGACCAAAGTGAATGAAAATTCACTGATAATTGTCAAATTCCCCAACTCAAATATGTTGAAAAGTACAGAAACATTGAACAGTTGGACACGTGCATTCAAAAGGTAAGAGAAAGTCAAGTTGAGTTACTTGTAAAAGGTTTAAGCAGATTTCATAATCATCCTGAAAGTTTTACAACTATGCCTATTATCGCAAAGTTTCTGTGGTAGTATTTTACAGGTTAGTGTATGTACTACATTGTTTTGAGTCGTTTTAATATTTCCGTGGACAGTAATATTTCCTGGTACAATACTATGTGGACTGATTACAGTTTGAAAACGGTTTCTAAAACGAAAAGGTTTTGTTTCGTTTCTACAGGGCCTTAGATGATTTGAGGTTGACCTATATTGTGGAAGAATAGCTTCAAAGTTGATGCACTGGTGGTGGCTTCTAGAACAGGGTTGCCCATTATGTTGATCGAGAACTACCGGTCGATTGCGGAGGGTGTGTCAGTCGACCGGCAACCAGGCATTAAAAAATACACCTAAAAATTAGCGATCATCAATCTTCACTAAGACGCATACTTTGCCAACCCTCCCGATTTTCCCGGGAGACTCCCGAATATCAGTACCCCTCTCGAAAATCTCCAAGGGCAACCATTCTCCCGAATTTTTCCCGATTTCCAACCGGACAATAATATTGGGGGCGTGCCTTAAAGGCTCTGCCTTTAGCGTTCTCTACAACCTGTCGTCACGTCAACTTTTTTCTTTATACAAACAGCGTGCTGGCCCAGTCAGATAATATAGGCGGCTTTTACACACACACAAGTGAATGCAAGCTATACTTGATCAACAGCCATATAAGTAACACTGAGGGTGGCCGTATAAACAACTTTAACACGGTTATAAATATGTGCCACACTGTGAACCCACACCAAACAAGAATGACAAACACATTTCAGGAGAACATCTGCACCGTAACACAACAGAACAAATACCCAGAACCCCTTGCAGCACAAACTCTTCTGGGACGCTACAATATACATCCCCGCTACTACCAAACCCGGCCCCTAGAGCCCTACCCACCTCAACCAAGACCCCCCCCACCCTCCCACCTCAACACGATCTCCCAAATTCGGAGGTCTTTAGGTTGGCAAGTATGCTAAAACGTCATTTTCGTCACTTGATTGACATTCTGAGCACCCCAGCGTCTTGTGAGGTGACGCTGGCTGCTGCGACCTCATTATTAAGAAAAAAATACGGAGGAAGGCGAGAAACACTTTTTATTTCAACATCTTGCACCGTACCTGCTGTAAAAACTCTAAAGACCGACTACACACTTCCTGTCTTCACAATAAAAGCCCTGTTTAATCCTTCCTGCGCTAACAAACTAAGAGTCTCAGAAATCTAGCGCACACAGGCTCGCAAGCTACGGAGTTTGCCGTTAATGTATTTTTTGTAAAGCCGGACAAATAAGATGTCAAAAACCAACTACTTTCATGTGGCGATGGACAGAAAGAAGGACTTTGTTTTCTCCTCCGTTTGAAAATGCGGACGTTGTCAGCACTGTCTAATTCCAATCAATGCAAGTCATCAGAATCAGGTAATACTAGGGGTGTAACGGTACAAAAATGTTTCGCTTCGATACGTACCTCGGTTTAAAGGTCACGGTTCGGTTAATTTTCGGTACAGTAAGAAAACAACAAAATATACATTTTTGGGTTATTTATTTACCAAATTTGTAAACGATGGCATAACATACATATACACACAGGGTCCATTGCCAGGGTTAATGTGGTCAACATATATAAAATAAAAACTAAATAAGATAAAGCTCAGAACGGTTTCTTAACAAAACCTTTTTTTTTACAAATAAAGTGCTTTTTTTGATTGATTGATTGAAACTTTGATTAGTAGATTGTACAGTACAGTACAACTCAGCCTCAAATTAACTTTTCTTCCCCCCCCCTCAGCCTGGCTAACTTCGTAGTAAGAGGATATATGGGCTTATTGTTCATCCACCATAGAAGTGGGTCAAAATCTAGTTTTAATGCAAAACAGCAACCCCCCGCGAACCCGAATGGGACAAGCGGTAGAAAATGGATGGATGGATGGTCTTAAATGTCCTGCTAAAAAAACATTTGTTATTGCTTTAGCCCTGCCTGGCTTGCTGAGGAGAAGCTGCTTGAATGTGGTGTTTGCACCATGCTCTTTCTCTTCCTAAAAGCGAGGTTGACTTGGGGGTGGTGCCACTTCAAAGGGGTTAGCATGTTTGACGTGTTGGCAGAAGCATACCCTACTGCTGCTGAACAATGTCGGCAAACCTCCTTCCTCCATTGTTGTATCGCACCGCGAAGCCGAAGTGTTCCCAAAGGGGAGATGTTAACGAGGCAGGAGGGTCTTCCAGCTCTGGCTTTCGCATGTTGTCCTAGCCCGGTCGCTGCTAGCCTGCAGTGTGTTGTGCCTCACTGTGCATTGTTTACACAACGTGCGGTGCGCTACCTAATATGTCCGTGTAGAAACTTGTTCGGTACACCTCCTATCCGAACCGAAACCCCCGTACCGAAACGGTTCAATACAAATACACGTACCGTTACACTCCTAGGTAATACACCAACTTATATTCTTCTCTTCTTGAAAGAAAGAAATCCATATGTTAAAAATGCTTGGATTATCATTAAACAGCTTTAACTTGTTAACAAAAAGTTCACTTTCATAAATAAATAAATATAAATTACATATATGAATGAGGTAGATGTCCTCAACTTGGTCAATTGAAAAGTAGCTCTCCTGCGGAAAAAGTGTGGGCACCCCTGTTCTAGAAGTAAATAACACACTTGATTCATTTGGAATTTGGAATAAAATAGTTGACAGACAAAAATATGTTTCAAATACCTTTTTCACTGCTCCTTGGCCAATGAGCTTCAACTTGTAAACTTCTGTTTCTATCAGGGAACATTGGAGCCAGGGGGTGCAGTTCTTCATTGTCGTCATTTTAAAGTGTTGAGCCGCGCAGCCGGCATGCACGGTCGCCTGTTGGCCGTCAGACTGGTACAAAGAGTCCAAATACAGGTAGAGCAAGATGTTGCTGAGGAGTAAAGCTGCAAGGCAAATTGCCATCATCGCAGCAGTGCGGGAGATTGCAGTGCTACTCCGACGAGCCATGTTGCACTGGAACAGGAAAACAAAGGGGGAGACAAAATTATATTTGCTGCAGAACGTCGTTTGTCATGTGCATTCTTTACAATAAAAAAGAGGAACAATGTCGCTTTACACTCAAATGCCAACCAATCCAATGAAATCTGAAGATCCCAGCAGGACCACATCATCTGCAAAAAGCAGAGACTTCATCCAGCAGCCACCAAAGCGTATCCCTTCAATGTCTTTGTTTTGATTGATTGATTGAGACTTTTATTAGTAGATTGCACAGTCAAGTACAAGTACATATTCTGTACACCCAAATACGTTTTTCAACTTGTTTTGGTCAGGGTCCACGTTAATCAATTAATGGTAGCACCAAGAAATGATGTCCATAAAAGTTATGAACCCAATCGGTGACAGCATGCAGCCTGCATATACAGTACAAGCCAAAAGTGTGGACACACCTTCTCATTCAATGAATTTTCTTTATTTTCATGACTACTTACATTTTAGATTGTCACTGAAGGCATCAAAACTATGAATGAACATTTGTGGAGTTATGTACTTAACCAAAAAAACATGAAATGATTTTCATTTCAGAGGTGTCATTGAAGTTCATCAAGAGAATGCCAAGAGTTTGCAAAGCAGTAATCAGAGCAAAGGGTGGCTATTTTGAAGATATATGAGTCTCCATCCATCCATCCATTTATTACCGCTTGTCCCTTTTGGGATCGCTGGAGCCTATCTCAGCTGTATTCGGGCAGAAGACGGTGTACACCCTGGACAAATTGCCCCCTCATCACAGGGCCAATACAGACAGACAACATTCACACTCACATTCACACACTAGGCCAATTTAGTGTTGCCAATCAACCTAAGAACACTGTGTGATGTAGTATTCTCCCGATGCCAATGATTTGGTACTGGTACCAAAATTATTTCGGTGCTTTTCGGTTCTTTTTGATACAAAGGGGACCACAAAAATTGCATAATTTGCTTTGTTTTAACAGAAAAAAATCGTACAGTACATTGAACATGTTTCTTATTGCAAGTTTGTCCTTAAATAAAATAGTGAACATACAAGACAACTTGTCTTTTATTAGTAAGCAAACAAACAAAGGCTCCTAATTATTCTGCTGACGTATGCAGTAACATCCCATCCATCCATTTCCTACCGCTTGTCCCATTCAGGGGAGAACATGCAAACTCCACACAAAAAGAGTTTAAATATTTGAAAAAAATAAATACAAATAAATTATATATATATATATATAAAAAATATACTACTTTCTTCAAGATATTTGAATATATAAATCATATAATACTCTAGTTTCTTCAAAATAGCCACCCTTTACTCTGATTACTGCTTTGCACACTCTTGGCATTCTCTCGAATGCCATGAATTAAAAAACTTACTCGGGTGTTACCATTTAGTGGTCAATTGTATGGAATATGTACCGTACTGTGTAATCTACTAATACAAGTTTCAATCAATCAATCAATCAATCAATCAATCAATCAATCAATCAATCGATGAGCTTCAAGCACACCTGTGAAGTGAAAACTGAGATGACTACCTCTTGAACAGGCCTGGGCAATTATTTTGATGCGGGGGCCCAATTTAGAGAACAAAGTGTATCTGGGGGCCGGTATATCTGATTTCTAGGAACACTAATACAAGACCTCACAATAATGTCTGATTGAAGGCTAAAAATGTTATGATAGACCACCTTAAAAATGGAATGGGATTTTGTATTTTTTTACTGAATGAGACACCCAGAATGTACATGAAAATAAAGAATGTGTACATGAATATCGACCACATATGAACGTCACACCCCCTCTCCACCCACATATTTCACAATCAAACAAAACACAAAGAAAAATGCAACACAGCGAAATAGGAACGCTAAAGCTTGAAAAAAAAAACCACCTACAATCTGATACATCACTAAGCTTTAGAACTTTGTTGTAAAAATGTCATTCCGTGTCTGTCCCTGACACATCGTAATGGCAACTACATTTCCATCTTAAATATCTAAAAAATTATTTAGGAACGTCCGGCGGGCCAGATTAAAAAACTTAACGGGCCACACGTGGCCCCCGGGCCTTAATTTGCCAAGATCTGCTCTTGAAGCTCATGGAGAAAATGCCGAGAGTGTGCAAAGCAGTAATCAGAGCAAAGGGTGGCTATTTTGAAGAAACTAGAACATAAAACATGTTTTCAGTTATTTCAACTTTTTTTTGTTAAGTACAAACCCCGTTTCCAAATGAGTTGGGAAATTTTGTTAGATGTAAATATAAACAGAATACAATGATTTGCGAATCATTGAACATCATCTACAAACACAACATATTTGATGTTCAAACTGATAAACATTTTTTTTTGTGCAAATAATCAACTTTAGAATTTGATGCCAGCAACACGTGACAAAGAAGTTGGGAAAGGTGGAAATAAATTATGATTAAGTTGACGAATGCTCATCAAACACTTATTTGGAACAGGCTAATTGGGAAGAGGTGGGTGCCACGACTGGGTATAAAAACAGCTTCCCAAAAAATGCTCAGTCTTTCACAAGAAAGGATGGGGCGAGGTACACCCCTTTGTCCACAACTGCGTGAGCAAATAGTCAAACAGTTTAAAAACAACGTTTCTCAAAGTGCAATTGCAAGAAATTTAGGGATTTCAACATCTATGGTCGATAATATCATCAAAAGGTTCAGAGAATCTGGAGAAATCACTCCACGTAAGCGGCATGGCCGGAAATTAACATTGAATGACCGTGACCTTCGATCCCTCAGACGCCACTGTATCATAAACCCACATTAATCTCTAAAAGGATATCACCACATGGGCTTAGAAACACCTCAGAAAACCACTGTCACTAAATACAGTTGGTCGCTACATCTGTAAGTGCAAGTTAAAGCTCTACTATGCAAAGCGAAAGCCATTCATCAACAACATTCAGAAACGCCGCCGGCTTCTCTGGGCCCGAGATCATCTATGATGGACTGGTGCAAAGTGGAAAAGGGTTCTGTGGTCTGACGAGTCCACATTTCTAATTGTTTTTGGAAATATTCGACATTGTGTCATCCGGACCAAAGGGGAAGTGAACCATCCAGACTGGTATCGACGCAAAGTTCAAAAGCCAGCATCTGTGATGGCATGGGGGTGCATTAGTGCCCAAGGCATGGGTAACTTACACATCTGTAAAGGTACCATTAATGCTGAAAGGTACAAACAGGTTTGGAACAACAAATGCTGCCATCTAAGTGCCGTCTTTTTCATGGACGCCCCTGCTTATTTTAGCAAGACAATGCAAAGCCACATTCAGCACGTGTTACAACAGCGCGGTTTCGTAAAAAAAGAGTGCGGGTACTTTCCTGGCCTGCCTGCAGTACAGACCTGTCTTCCATCAAAAATGTGTGGCGCATTATTAAGCGTAAAATACGACAACGGAGACCCCGAACTGTTGAACGACTGAAGCTCTACATAAAACGAGAATGGGAAATAATTCCACTTTCAAAGCTTCAACAATTAGTTTCCTCAGTTCCCAAACGTTAATTGAGTGTTGTTAAAAGAAAAGGTGATGTAACACAGTGGGGAACATGCCCTTTCCCAACTACTTTGGCACGTGTTGCAGCCATGGAATTGTAAGTTAATTATTATTTGCAAAAAAAAAAAAAAAAGTTTATGAGTTTGAACATCCAATATGTTGTCTTTGTAGTGCATTCAATTGATTATGGGTTGAAAATGATTGGCAAATCATTGTATTCCGTTTATATTTACATCTAGCACAATTTCCCAACTCATATGGAAACGGGGTGTGTAGTTTTGATGCCTTCAGTGACAATCTACAATGTAAATAGTCATTAAAATTAAGAAAACGCAATGAACGAGGAGTTGGTGTGTCCAAACGTCTGGCCTGTACTGTATATGCGTAATTTTCAGGTTTCACAATCTATCCTCCAAACTTATTTCAAGATTGTGAAGTATGCGGACGACACGACAGTGGTGGGCCTCATTAGTGACAACTATGACATGGACTACAGGGAGAAGGTGAAACATCTGGTTGACTGGTGCAGAACCAACAACCTGGTCCTGAATGTCAAAAAGAACAAGGAGATCATCGTTGACTTCAGGAAGCACCAGTCTTCATCAACGGCACAGCGGTAGAGATGGTAAGCAACACCAAGTTCATGGGGGTGCAGATAACTGACAATATAACCTGGTCTCTACACACCGGAGCTCTTGTAAAAAGAGCTCATCAGCGCATGCACTTTTTTGTGTCGGATGAAAAGAGAACAGCTCCCTCCTCCCATTCTCACCACATTCTACAGAGGCACTATAGAGAGCCTGCTGACCCACAGTATCTCTGTCTGGGCTGGAGACTCCAATGCCTCAGACTGGAAGTCTCTCCAGAGAGTGGTGAGGACGGCAAAAATGATAATCAGAACTCCTCTTCCTCCTATCCAGGAGATCGCAAAAAAACGCTGCCTGACCAGGACTCAGAAAATCTGCAAAGACTCCTCCCACCCCCACCAAGGACTGTTTTCACTGCTGGACTCTAGAAAGAGGTTCCGCAGCCTCCGAGGCAGAACCTCCAGATTCTGTAACGGCTTCTTCCCTCAGGCCGTAAGACTCTTGAATGCATCATAATTAAATTATCCCCTTAACTCCCCCCAAAATGGATTAACTCGCTGGAATAAAAAAGACAATATAACATGCATCCATAAACGTGGACGCAGGTGAAAAAGTGTAATATATTTATCTGTACAGTAATCTATTTATTTATTTATATATATGTATTTATTTTATATATATATATATATATATATATATATATATATATATATATATATATATATATATATATTTAGTTACATATGCACCTTATTTTTTTCTTTATCCTGCACTACCATGAGCTTATGTAACGAAATTTCGTTCTTATCTGTGCTGTAAAGTTCAAATTTGATTGCCAATAAAAAGGAAGTCTTAGTCTGAGGTGGGGAGACTATAAACAAGGGCAGAAAATAACACACTGAATTTTAAGGCACAGGAATTTACTCAAGTTATTAGTAGATAGCTGCACACGTCTAATTCTGCCAGGAGGGACAGAAAACGTATATAAATAATGACGCAAGCACAAGAAAGCAAGGTCTTTAAAAAAAAGAAAGAAAGTACACTCCAGATCACACCTCAATCCAACCCACTTCTCCAAAGTGGGCTGGCTCAGGGTGGAGGACAGAGTAAAACAACTTGCACTGAGCCTAGTCTATCAAATCCGCTACACCTCCTTGATACCGAAGTACATGTCAAACTACTTCCATAACGTAAATGACCACCATAACCACAACGCCAGGGGGAGCTCCACAAACCACGTTAAACCCAGATTCCCATCTAACAAAGGTCTTAACTCATTCTCCTTCTATGCCACATCAATGTGGAATGCACTCCCAACAGGTATAAAAGTAAGTGCATCTCTATCCTCCTTCAAAACCGCTCTAAAACAACACCTCCAGGCAACTTCAACACTTTACTAATACCCTCCTCCATTCACGTCCCATCTCCCCGGATTATAAACAACTCAAATGTACTTCTAATGTACATACTTGTTCTTATGCTATCTGAACTCACTATGTTCTCTGCTGGCTGTACATATCCTACTAAATAAGACCTACACTGTTTCAATGTCCACATTTCTCTGTTGATGCAATTGTTGATGACTGAAGTTCTGATATCAACCAAAGCTCCTCATCCCACGCCCCGATTGTAAATAATGTAAATAATTCAATGTATATACTATGATGATTAACTTGTGTGATGACTGTACTATGCTGATAGTATATATTTGTACCATGAATTGATGAACGTGGACCCCGACTTAAACAAGTTGAAAAACTTATTCGGGTGTTACCATTTAGTGGTCAATTGTACGGAATATGTACTGTACTGTGCAATCTACTAATAAAAGTATCAATCAATCAATCAATCAAAGGTAAGTGGCATCATTTACCTACACTTCAGCTCTCACATGTCCTCGGCGACCATGGTCACAATAGTCCAAATAGAAACGAAGAGTATGTATTTATATAGTATGTCCAGGCGGGGATATACAATAACGTTAAATGACCCTCCATAAACATTTAAATATTTTATGTGGAGAGTCCGCGTGGATTTTTTATACCAGAAATGAACCACCGGAAACTAACAATCCCTTCCCGATAGACCGACGCAATAAAAGCGTCTTCCTGCGGTCCGTCACATTTGGCACTGCGTGATTACAGCCTCCCTTCTTATACTTACTAACAACGTTTTACAAAGTTAAATAAGACAAAAAATCTTTTATACCGTCTGCATTTTATTCTTTTTTATTGTGCTAATTTTAATCGTGGACATTTTTGACACCAAAATGTTTTTAGGGAGTTTTGCAGCAATCATAATCCAGCAAATAAGATCATCGTGGACGCGTTGAACACGACAAAGTGGTCACGTAGACCAGTGGTTCTCAAAGGGGGGTACGCGTACCCCTGGAGGTACTTGAAGGTATGCCAAGAGGTACGTGAGATTATTATTTTTTTTTAGAAATACTCCAAAAATAGCAACCATTCAAAAATCCTTTATAAATATATGTATTGAATAATACTTCAACAAAATATGAATGTAAGTTCATAAACTGTGAAAAGAAATGCAACAATGCGATATTCAGTGTTGACAGCTAGATTTTTTTTGGGGACATGTTCCATATTGATGTTAAAGATTTCTTTTTTTTTGTGAAGAAATGTTTAGAATTCAGTTCATGAATTCAGTTGGATCTCTATTACAATCCCCAAAGAGGACACTTTAAGTTGATGATTAATTGTATGTGTAGAAATCTGTATTTATATTTGAATCACTTGTTTATCTTTCAACAAGTTTTTAGTTATTTTTATATCTTTTTTTCCAAATAGTTCAAGAAACACCATTACAAATGAGCAATATTTTGCACTGTTATACAATTTAATAAATGAGAAACTGGAATCAGATCAAAGCATTTTTGGTTAAAAAAAAGAGATAAAGAAGTAAAATACAGCACTATGTCATCAGTGTCTGATTTATTAAATTGTATAACAGTGCAAAATATTGCTCATTTGTAGTGGTCTTTCTTGAACTATTTGGAAAAAAAAAGGATATAAAAATACCTAAAAACGTGTTGAAAAATTAACAAGTGATTCAATTATAAATAAAGATTTCTACACATAAAAGTAATCATCAACTTAAAATGCCCTCTCTGGGGATTGCAAATCTGTATTCATGAACTTAATTCTAAACATCCATCCATCCATTTTCTACCGCTTATTCCCTTTTGGGGTCGCGGGGGGTGCTGGCGCCTATCTCAGCTACAATCGGGCGGAAGGCGGGGTACACCCTGGACAAGTCACCACCTCATCGCAGTAATTCCAAACATATCTTCACAAAAAAATAAATCTTTAACATCAATATTTATGGTACATGTCCACAAAAAATCCAGCCGTCAACACTGAATATTGCATTGTTGCATTTCTTTTCACAGTTTCTAAATTTACATTCATATTTTGTTGAAGTATTATTCAATAAATATATTTATAAAGGATTTTTGACTTGTTGCTATTTTTAGAATATCCATCCATTTTCTACCGCTTATTCCCTTTTGGGGTCGCGGGGATTTTTAGAATAAAGAAAAAAAATCTCACGTACCCCATGGCATACCTTCAAGTACCCCCAGAGGTACGCGTACCCCCATTTGAGAACCACTGATGTAGACAACCCCAGAAAAAGAAAGAGTCCTGCGTAAGGATATTCTCCTTTTATTTTGAAAAGGCAAGAACCAGGAAGGAAGTGTTCGTGTGACTGACAAAATAGTCCGTAAACACAACCGGAGGAGCAGTCATAATACGTAGAAAGGAGGACGCTCAACTACATCCAACAGGTAATATACATACAAACCATTTTTATAAAACACATTTTAAGTATTACGTAAAACCTAATTAAACATGTACATTTGTTTAGCAACCTTATAAATGACACCTCCAAATCAAACTGATTCGCGTTGACCCTGTCAAATACTACTCATCCATATCGTCAATTTATTACACCTTGAGTGATTAGTAATCTATTTTAGGATCATATTCTAGTTACCTGTTCATAGTCTTTCTGCTACATTGAATTAATAATTATTAATGCACTAGGGTGTTTTTATTTTTTATAACACATTTAATAAATAATTTTTCTATACAACTGGTTAGGTTGCTTGTAAGTGGTGTTTTAAATGGTTTCGTGGGTTTGCCGAATGCCATCGTGTGTGTGGGTGGAGACGTGGAGAACGTGCTGTGGTCCATTGTCAGACTCAGCCCTGTTTCCATAGTTTCCTCCCGTCGTCTTCCATTGGACTGTGACGTCAGAGCATCACCCCCCCGCTCCCTGTCACTGAGTACTGGGATGAGTCACTGAGGGACTCATAGGGATCTCTACCATCACCATCATCCTAATTACACGGTAAGGCTCACGTCACAGCTGACGATTAAAACCAAGTAAACACGTACGCATTTGTTTGCGTTAGTTAGTGATAGGAAGGCAATAATACTTGCACTGTTGCATCTGAGGACTGTTGTTGACGTGTTAAGGTTGGCAATGGTGCTAAAAAAAAAGGGCATCAGGATCTGTGTGCCTCTGTCGGGGTGTTCATTGCTTACAATACAAACCCCGTTTCCATATGAGTTGGGAAATTGTGTTAGATGTAAATATAAACGGAATACAATGATTTGCAAATCCTTTTCAACCCATATTCAGTTAAATGCTCTACAAAGACAAAATATTTGATGTTCAAACTCATAAACCTTATTTTTTTTGCAAATTATAATTAGCTTTGAATTTCATGGCTGCAACACTTGCCAAAGTAGTCGGGAAAGGGCATGTTCACCACTGCGTTACATCACCTTTTCTTTTAACAACACTCAATAAACGTTTGGGAACTGAGGAAACTAATTGTTGATGCTTTGAAAGTGGAATTCTTTCCCATTCTTGTTTTGTGTAGAGCTTCAGTCATTCAACAGTCCAAAGTCTCTGCTGTCGTATTTTACGCTTCATAATGCACCACACATTTCAGGTTGGAGACAGGTATGGACTGCAGGCGGGCCAGGAAAGTACCCGCACTCTTTTTTTTACGAAGCCACACTGTTGTAACACGTACTGAATGTGGTTTTGCATTGTCTTGCTGAAATAAGCAGGGGCTTCCATGATGAAGACGGAGCTTAGATCGCAGCATATGTTGTTCCAAAACCTGTATGTACCTTTCAGCATTAATGGTGCCTTCACAAATGTGTAAGTTACTCATGCCTTGGGCACTAATGCACCCCCATACCATCACAGATGCTGGCTTTTGAACTTTGCGTCGATAACAGACTGGATGGTTCGCTTCCCCTTCGGTCCGGATGACACAATGTCGAATATTTCCAAAAACAATTTGAAATGTGAACTCGTCAGACCACAGAACCCTTTTCCACTTCGCGTCAGTCCATCTTAGATGATCTTGGGCCCAGAGAAGCCTGCGGCGTTTCTGGATGTTGTTGATAAATGGCTTTCGCTTCGCATAGTAGAGTTTTAACTTGCACTTACAGATGTAGCGACGAACTGTAATTAGTGACAGTGGTTTTCCGAAGTGTTCCTGAGCCCATGTGGTGATATCCTTTAGAGATTGATGTGGGTTTTTGATACAGTGGCGTCTGAGGGATCGAAGGTCACGGTCATTCAATGTTGGTTTCCGGCCATGGAGTGATTTCTTCAGATTCTCTGAACCTTTTGATGATATTATGGACCATAGATGTTGAAATCCCTTAATTTCTTGCAATTACACTTTAAGAAACGTTGTCATTAAGCTGTTTGACTATTTGCTCACGCAGTTGTGGACAAAGGAGTGTACCTCGCTCCATCCTTTCTTGTGAAAGACTGAGCATTTTTCGGGAAGCTGTTTTTATACCCAATCATGGCACCCACCTGTTCCCAATTAGCCTGCACACCTGTGGGATGTTCCAAATAAGTGTTTGGTGAGCATTACTCAACTTTATCATTATTTATTGCCACCTTTCCCAACTTCTTTGTCATGTGTTGCTGGCATCAAATTTTAAAGTTAATGATTATTTGCACAAAAAAATGGTTTATCAGTTTGAACATCAAATATGTTGTCTTTGTAACATATTCAACTGAATATGGGTTAAATATGATTTGCAAATCATTGTATTCCGTTTATATTTACATCCAACACAATTTCTCAACTCATATGGAAACTGGGTTTGTAGATAGATAGATAGATAGATAGTAATTTATTGATTCCTTCAGAAAAATTTTAATTCCAGCAGCAATGTACAGAGTTTAAAAAGTAAATAATGGTGGTATACATGGAAAAAAAAATAGAAAAATGTTACAATAAGAATAAAAATAAAAAGCAACAATGGGAATACAAATAAAACAGTAAAATAAGAATATAACAAGAGAAACTAGGCAGTAGTGACCATGTTATGAAAAAGTATTGCACTATTATTGTTTTGTATCCCCTGTCATCCTAGTACCCCCCGCCCCCCACCTCAGAGAGGAGTTGTACAGTGTAATGGAATGATTATTTGCACAATGTAATCTTCAAGCATTTGTTGCAAGCGGTTAAGTCTGCATTATTATTTTGAAATATGCAAAACATTTTCAAAAGTACTTTTACTGACATCTTTTACATTTTGTAAACACACAAACCACACATTCAAAATGATTTCCTTTAAAGAACAAACATTATTATAGATAACAACACTGTTTGATGTAGTGTTGACCCAATACCAATATTTTGGTACCAGTACCAAAATTATTTCGGTGCTTTTCAGTACTTTTATGATACTTTCTATATAAAGGGGGCCACAAAAAATGGCATAATTGAAATCATACAGTACATAGCGCTGGGTGATATATCGATATATTAATATACTCGATATATAACAGGTTTGTCTCTGTGAGATATAGAAAATGAGTATATGTGATATTTGAGTATATGTTCTCAGGCAGTTGCTTTTAGCTGCGGGCATTACACTGCATGTGTTTCCCACTCTTTCTTGTCTCTCCTTCTCATAGAGACATAAACAAGCGCACCTTCTTACACACGTCACATACTGTCACGCGTGCAACGTCACACGCCCTCCCCGAGCAGAGAGGTAGCTACATGGGTAACATTTGCTGTGATGCTAATGGTGCGTTGTGAGTGGTAATACGAGAGAGGTGTGAATCTGGTAACAAATGGAGGAAGAATTAATTCCAAAGAAAAACAGCACGGGGTGCATCGTTTAGCGGTGGTTTGGCTTCAAGCGGGAATATGTTGAACAATTACATGGCAAAAGCGTTTCTACAAAATGTAGCACCACTGCTAATTTGTAGCATCATTTGAAAAGTAACCCGCTAGAGAATGAAGAGTGCTTGAAACTGCATGTCAACATCTCCGTTCGGTGCCATACCAACAAAATATCAAAGCAACAATTTCCAGATCAACACCGTATGAAAAAAAATAGTCAACAACAGAAGGATATAACGTCCTCAGGAACCTACCACAGAAGGAAGGACATACACTATTTGATTTCCTATAATGCAGCTCATTTTTATTTGACAGTTTTTGAAATATCTTGTGTGACATAATGCACAAAAGTTCACTTTATTTGTTTTAAACTATTGTTGTTGCGTTCTGTACAAAAAGTGCACTTTGATTTAGTGTTGTTTTGGTATGACATCCTAGTGACATGCACAAAAGTGCACCAGTAGCTTGTTTTAAAATGTCTCCGACAATCTTGCACATTCTGTTTTGGAAATTACATAAATGTTTGTGCCATTGCTTAATAACTTTAATAAATACACTTTTGGTCAATTGACTTAGTTGTTAATTCCCTCTCTCCATGAAAGTTTAAAATGAGCATATATCAATGCAGTATAAACAAGAATGTCTTAATGTAGACACATAGAATCATCATACAGCTGTCATTTTATGCAGCAAGTGTTCAATCAAGGCTAAGGCAAAATATTTTGATATATATCGTGACATGGTCCAAAAATATCGAGATATTAATAAAAGGCCATATCGCCCAGCCCTAACAGTACATTAAACATATGATTTTTATTGCAAGTTTGTCCTTAAATGAAATAGTGAACATACAAGACAACTTTTTATTTGTAAGGAAACAAACAAAGGCTCCTAATTATTCTGCTGATGTACAGTATGCAGTAACATCCCATTTATCCATTTTCTACCGCTTGTCCCGTTCAGCCTATCTCAGCTGCATTTGGGCGGAAGGCATGTTACACCCTGGACAAGTCGCAACCTCATCGCAGGGCCAACACAGATAGACAGACAACATTCACACTCACATTCACAAACCAGAGCCAATTTAGTGTTGCCAATCAACCTATCGCCAGGTACATGTTATTGGAGGTGGGTGGAAGCCGTAGTACCTGGAGGGAACCCACGCAGTCATGGGGAGAACATGCAAACTCCACACAGAAAGATCTCGAGCGCAGGGTCGAACCAAGGACTTTCATATTGTGAGACAAATGCACTAACCCCTGCTGACGTATGCATTAACATATTGTGTAATTTCCATTCTATTATTTTGTCAAAATTACTTAGGACAAGTTTTAGAAAATGAATTATGGTACTTTAAAGAGGCGGTTTAGTACTGAATATGATTCTTTAGTATCCCGATACTATACTAATACCAGTATACCATACAACTAGGGCTGCAACTAACGATTAATTTGATAATCGATTAATCTGTCGATTATTACTCCGATTAATCGATTAATAATTGGACAAACTACATTTCTATCCTTTCCAATACTTTATTTTAAAAAACAGCATACTGGCACCATGTCCTTTCGACTTGGCAAATAATTGATTGATTGATTGATACTTTTATTAGTAGTATAAAACAAGGTAAGTGTTACAAAAATGTTTTTTTTTTTAAATAAAGTGCACCATTGTCATGCACAATAGCAATAATTTTGCTTAGGGGAATTTCAAACCTGTCTACTACCTATTCCAACTATTCTGCAATGTTGGATGCTGAATGTCTTTCCTCTAGTGGCATGGTTGTAAGGCAGATTGACTCCCTGTTCCATTCATCTCCAATGTAATGGCATGTATTGCCGAGGTAGGCTTCCGTTGATACACTTGTCCACACATCAGTAGTGAGAGCAATTTGCTCTGGGTGGCTTTTATGTCAGTCTAAATTTCTTGGAATGTCTGCTCGTACTTCCTCTCCATCAGTTTGGTAAAATGGGTCCTTGATGGAAGAGTGTAACCAGGGTTGAGGACATGAATCATTTGTCTAAAACCATCATCCTCCTCCATTGATAGTGGCCTTATGTCAGTTGCCAACATATTCAGGATAGCATCAGTCAATGCAGCCGCTTGCTGTGGTGCGCAGACCTTCCTTTGTACCAAGTCGCTAATGCTGCCTTGTTTCTTTCTGAAATGAGAGAAACCATATTATGAACGTACATAATAGCATCATTTACATGTAACTCAATATATACCCAGTTGATTTTATTAATCATTTCTGACGTAAAAGGCAAATACGCCTCCACATAAAAAAAAAAAACCCAGCTAAATTAAATAAATGGACTTTGGAGTTCCAGAATACACCAATAATAACACACACATGTATCTCATCAGATCACAACTGGGTCAGATAACATACATGTATCTGTTGTGAATAATAATGGATTCATTTTAGGCTGCCTCTGAATAATAGCATGAAATATTCCAGCACCTTCATAACGTTTAGTTATACTAAAGCGTCACTCAAATCTAAATAGATTTATATGGCCTTATGGGGCCCGGCTACATCGATCCATTATGAAACCAACCTGAGATATTTCTGTCGGTTACGCTTATTTCCAAATTGGTAACCATGCGTTTTCTCTCTCAAAACAGAGTCAAATGTGCCGGAGACACATTATCAGGCCCGCGTCGCAAGAAAGGGATAATGTTAACGTTACTCAGAAAAAAAGAGCTGCCGTGCTTTACTGATGAATGCCTGTTGCAACTCATAACAACAATTAAGTCATCGCACTCTGCAAAACTTCCTAACACTCTGAAAGTTAATACGCAACAGTTGCTGCAGCGCTGCCTTAAAAAAAATGTCCTCGTTAACAAAAGATTCAAAACACAAAACACGGACACAACGGATCAATGTACTCGGACTATGGACTTAAAGTTACGTACCGTGAGTTCCCTTCATCCATGGCTCCCACATGTCTCCGCTTCAGGTGCTCCCGAAGCAATATTGTCCTTCCGTGCCACGCGAGGTCCATGCTGCACATTTTGCAGGAAACTTTTTTTATAATCGATTTAATCGATTAGTTGTTGCAGCCCTACATACAACCCCAGGTTAATGTACTTCAAATATGAATTAAATGTGCATATGAAATCAACACAAACATTATAAACAAAGTAATATGTCAGAAGCAAAATAATATAATTAAAAATGAATATGTATTTTTAAACACCATGCCACAACACAAGCTTGTATGTGTGAAAACATGTGAATACTGTATACCGGTATATACATATACAGTTTTCGTCCTCGTCGTGGAACTGTGGACCAGCTCTATACTCTCGGCAGGATCCTTGAGGGTGCATGGGAGTTTGCACAAACAGTGTACATGTGCTTTGTGGACTTGGAGAAGGCATTCGACCGTGTCCCTCGGGAAGTCCTGTGGGGAGTGCTCAGAGAGTATGGGGTGTCGGACTGTCTGATTGTGGCGGTCCGCTCCCTGTATGATCAGTGCCAGAGCTTTGTCCGCATTGCCGGCAGTAAGTCGGCCCCGTTTCCAGTGAGAGTTGGACTCCGCCAAGGCTGCCCTTTGTCACCGATTCTGTTCATAACTTTTATGGACAGAATTTCTAGGCGCAGTCAGGGCGTTGAGGATATCTGGTTTAGTGGCTGCAGGATTAGGTCCTTATAACTTCATCTGGCCAAGATGTTCAGCTCTTACTGGATCGGTTCGCAGCCGAGTGTGAAGCGACTGGGATGAGAATCAGCACCTCCAAGTCCGAGTCCATGGTTCTCGCCCGGAAAAAGGGTTGGGGAGGAGATTTTGCCCCAAGTGGAGGAGTTCAAGTACCTCGGAGTCTTGTTCACGAGTGAGGGAAGAGTGGATTGTGAGATCGACAGGCGGATCGGTGTGGCGTCTTCAGTAATGCGGACGCTGTATCGATCCGTTGTGGTGAAGAAGGAGCTGAGCCGGAAGGCAAAGCTCTCAATTTACCGGTCTATCTACGTTCCCGTCCTCACCTATAGTCATGAGCTTTGGGTCATGACTGAAAGGACAACATCACGGATACAAGCGGCCGAAATTAGTTTCTTCCGCCGGGTGGCGGGTCTCTCCCTTACAGATAGGGTGAGAAGCTCTGCCATCCGGGAGGAGCTCAAAGTAAATCCTCTGCTCCTCCACATCAAGAGGAGCCAGATGAGGTGGTTCGGGCATCTGGTCAGGATGCCACCCGAACGCCTCCCTAGGGAGGTCTTTCGGGCACGTCCGACCGGTAGGAGGCCACGGGGAAGACCCAGGACACTTTGGGAAGACTATCTCTCCCGGCTGGCCTGGGAACGCTTCGGGATCCCTCGGGAGGAGCTGGACGAAGTGGCTGGTGAGAGGGAAGTCTGGGCTTCCCTGCTTAGGCTGCTGCCCCCGCGACCCGACCTCAGATAAGCGGAAGAAAATGTATATATATATATATATATATATATATATATATATATATATATATATATATATATATATATATATATATAGTCAAGGGTTCTGTGGTTTAACCGTTATACAGTCAGTGCTCAATACCGGAGTACAGCGGAATGTAGTTAGGTCAGGAAAAAACACAGAGGCTCTTTCATCCCTACTAGCCTGTTTTGCAGGTTTCCCTGCTCTTCAAATCCCTGAAGACCAGGGAAACCTGCAAAACAGGCTAGGAGGGATGAAATAGCCTCTGTTTTTTTTCCTGACCTAACATATATTCCGCTCTTCATCGGTATTGAAACTACAGAAACCTCGACTATATTTTTGCTCCAATATATAACTTGTTGAGCACTCTAGGACAACTCGTTATGGAAAACATCAACATTGGCTACTCCACCAAAAACATACCACTACTATTAAGGGAAGAATACCAGCAGAAACTAAATGAACATCCCCTGAAGAGCAGAGAAACCTGCGAAACAGGCTAGTAGGGATTTTCCTGACCTAACGTATATTTATATATAGATATGTATGTATGTATGTACAGTATATGTAATATACATGGTAATTGTAGATGCGGACAGACTCCCCGCAATCATGTTTCTTGTTCCGGACACACAATTTCGCAAATTTTTTCCCTCGCGCACTAATTGACTGAAAGAGCAAGTACTTTACGTCACGTTATCGATGGGAACATGTATTTTTAGACAATTTGATTTGCCTGAGCAGCGAGGAGACCCCAAGGGTAACAAGTAGTAGAAAATAGATTGATGAATGGGCAAGAAAGGACAGACTAAAAAATAAGGATAAAAAAAAAAAAAAAATGTTTTCAGACCAGGTTTAGGACGCTGGCGGGCCGTATCCAGGGACCACTGGCCTACGTCCTTCACTCACTCCAAATAGTGCCACAATCTTAGTTCATTCTATGTCACTTCCCGTGTGGATTTTTGCAGATTCTTACTCTTTGGTCTCTACTGGCTTCTTATTATCAAACACCGCATCAACTACTTGATCCTCCTCTATACATTCAAGGCTATAAACAACCTTGCCCCTCCATACCTATCTGATCTTCTACACATCAACATTCCATTCCTTCTCCGCCAACCTGACCGTCCCCTCAGCCCGCTGGTCCACCATGGGGTTAAGAGCCTTTAGCCAATCTGCACGTAACCTCTAGAACTCCCTCGCCCCCGACATCAGGGACATTCACGCTATCATCATTTTTCCAACTTAACCTCAAGCGCAAAAATACAAATATATACTAATAAATTGTTAGAAAGGCTTCACGGTGGCAGAGGGGTTAGTGCGTCTGCCTCACAATATGAAGTTCCTGCAGTCCTGGGTTCAAATCCAGGCTCGGGATCTTTCTGTGTGGAGTTTGCATGTCCTCCCCGTGAATGCGTGGGTTCCCTCCGGGTACTCCGGCTTCCTCCCACTTCCAAAGACATGCACCTGGGGATAGGTTGATTGGCAACAGTAAATTGGCCCTAGTGTGTGAATGTGAGTGTGAATGTTGTCTGTCTATCTGTGTTGGCCCTGCGATGAGGTGGCGACTTGTCCAGGGTGTACACTGCCTTCCGCCCGATTGTAGCTGAGATAGGCACCAGCGCCCCCCGCCACCCCAAAAGGGAATAAGCGGTAGAAAATGGATGGATGGATGGAAATTGTTAGAAATTCCAGCTAATTAGATTAACAGAATAACAATGTCAATCAATAATGAATATTTTTGTATAAAACAATATTTTTACACAATTAACAACTGGGACACTTCCTCAACTTGCGTGCCTTCTTGGCAATGTCAGTGTTGCGTTTTGTCAGATGCTCATTGATGTACAGTGATGTTTGTTCCTTTTAGTTTGACGCCCTGCTTCCGAAAAGCCACTTTGTTGTTTTATTAGGCGAACTTTAGGATGATGACGGTTGTGGCATTATGCCTGCTCGACATTCGAATGCATGTTTTGGTGTTTTTGACATCCACATTTACCCCCTTTAATTGCAGAAAGTTGGCCACCAGTTGCACTTTTGAAGCAGTAGCATCTTGTCCTCTTCTTCTGTTATCAGCTGCTCCACCATTAGAGGCCTACTGAAATTAGATTTTCTTATTTAAACTGGGATAGCAGATCCATTCTATCTTGATCATTTCGCGATATTGCCATATTTTTGCTGTAAGGAATTAGTAGAGAACATCGACGATAAAGTTCGCAACTTTTGGTCGCTAATAAAAAAGCCTTGCCTTTACCGGAAGTCGCAGACGTTGTGCGCGTGACGTCACTGGTTGTAGGGCTCCTCACATCCTCACACAGTAAGAGCAATTCGGACCGAGAAAGCGACAATTTCCCCATTAATTTGAGCAAGGATGAAAGATTTGTGGATGAGGATATTGATAATGAAGGACTGGAAAAAAAAGTTTAAAAAAAACAAAAAAAAAACAGGCGAGGGCAAGTGAGAGCGATTCAGATGTTTTTAGACACATTTACTTGGATAATTCTGGAAAATTCCTTATCTGCTATTGTGTTGCTAGTGTTTTAGTGAGATTAAATAGTACCTGAAGTCGGAGGGGTGTGGCCACGGGTGTCTTGACGCCAAAGTCTCTGAGGGAAGTCACGCAGCTGCATGGACGGCGCAAGCTTCGCTGATCTCCGCTGATCTCCGGTAAGAGGCGACTTTATACCTCAATTTTCTCACCGAAAACTGCCGGTAGACATATAGTCGGGATCCATGTTCGCTTGACCACTCTGATCCATAGTAAAGCTTCACCTCCGGGAATTTTAAACAAGGAAACACCGGCTGTGTTTGTGTGGCTAAAGGCTGAAGCTTCCCACCTCCATCTTTCTACTTTTACTTCTCCATTATTAATTGAACAAATTGCAAAAGATTCAGCAACACAAAAGTCCAGAAAACTGTGTAATTATACGATTAAAGCAGGCTACTTATAGCTTGGATCGGGCTGGAAAATAATGTCCACTACAACCCGAGACGTCAAACGCACCCGTCATCATACGCGTCATCATACCGCGACGTTTTCAACATGACACTTTGCGAGAAATTTAAAATTGCAATTTAGTAAACTAAAAAGGCCGTATTGGCATGTGTTGCAATGTTAATATTTCATCATTGATATATAAACTATCAGACTGCATGGTCGGTTGTAGTGGGTTTCAGTAGGCCTTTAGGCATGCATGTTATTTGAAAGCCAGTCATAATTGTTTTTGCGGACTGCGTATTTTACTTCCTGAATCTGACAGATCATTTGAGAAGTAATGTGAACCCTTTCATCTTTTTGCTTCTTAAAACTTTCACTTTTTCCTCTAGTCAAATCACTTTTCTTTTCAGTCCATCCATTTGTTTACGGCGTGTTGCAACATCCTTCCTCACTTTCTTTTTTCAATTCCTGTCCTTCCTCCCAGGAAGTGCCATCTCTATCGTTGCTATAGCTTGGTTAATATGCAGGTCATGGCATGTAAATGGAGCGTTGTTGGCGGGTTTTAGATGTTTTAGAGATGACTCCCTATTACCCAGTTGCCTCTTGCTAACAGTTTTTAACTACCGCATTTCCTTGAATAGCCGCCGGGGCGCTAATTAATTTAAAACCTCTTCTCACTCCTGCGCTTATTCAAAGCATGCGGTAAAAGTAAGCAGGCACTAATAATTTTAAAACCTCTTCTCACCCCTGCGCTTACCAATGGCATGCAGTAAAAAATTGAGTGTGATTAAAAAAAAATATATATTCTGCGGCCACTGCTCTACAACATGTCATCGCGCCCACCTTTAAACCATGCTATCTGCGTGCCGGCTGGCCGTATGCATTTCGCTGTTTCTCATACAAGATTGCAATGCAATCAACAGCCATACCGTTTACACTGATGGTTGTGATATAAAGAACTTAAACACTCTCTCTAATATGCGCCACACTCTGTGAACCCACACCAAACAAGAATAACAATCACAATTCGGGAGAACATTGGTTCTGTAACACATTATAAACGCAACATAAGAATTACTCAGAATGCCGTGCATCCATGACTCTTGGCTATATTATACACGCGCACCCAACCCTGCCCACCTCAACCGACGCACGGAGAGGGGGGGCTGGGTTTGGTGCTAGCAGGGTGTATAATATAGCCAAGAGTCATGGATGCACGGCATTCAGGGTAATTCTTATGCTGCGTTTATAATGTGTTACAGAGCCGATGTTCTCCCCAAATGTTTTTGTTATTCTTGTTTGGTGTGGGTTCACAGAGTGTGGCTATATTAGTAACAGTGTCAAAGTTGTTTTATATCACAACCATCAGCGTGATCTGTATGGCTGTGGAACAAGGACCCTGGTTTACACAAAGTACAAGCGAAGAAAACTCCTCCGCCATTTTGAAAATGACGAGAGGGGAAGTGTCGCTCGTGACGTCACGAATTCGACTCTGCGGTAAAAGTAAGCATGCGCAAATATATTTGGGGAGCGAGTTTGACCCGGCAGTAATTCAAGGCAGGCGCATGTTACATGCCCGGCGGCTATTCAAGGAAATACAGTATCTGGAATATGCAGAAAAAAGAAAGGTGTGTTTTCTTGTCTCACATAAGGATTGTGAACGATTGGCCAATTCCCCCAAAAAAGGGCAACTCCCTTTTTAAATGCACATCGTTAAAATTCCTCTCATGTCAATGATGAATGTGTGTACATTTCTGACCTCAAATGTAAATTTGGCACTTTGCTTTGTTGGCAGTTGTTCCAGACTTGCTATTGGTAGAGCCCCAGTCAACATTTGAACATGCCAACGGAGTGAAGCCCCCTCTCAAAAACAACCTTCATCCGTGGGCTCTTAACCCAAACTGGGCAAAAAAGCAGGTGTGGCAGACTCTCTCTCTTACAGTTTCACCCACAGGTCAGGGACACTAACGTCTGTTCCCTATTTACAGGTGTTTGAACCACTTCCACAATGGGCCGTCCTCCAATTTATATGATACTCTTCGCAATCTTTCATCACAGTCATGGCCTGGAAACAAACCTACTTTACAGGTCCAAAAGGTAGGAAAGAAATTGTTGTTCCAGATATCTTTTTATTTCTTTCTACCGATCACCCCTTGTTTGTGAATGAGTGTTTTATAGCCATATAATCTGTTTCCATGGACATTAAAGGCATACTTGCCAACCCTCACGATTTTCCCGGGAGACTCCCAAATTTCAGTGCTCCTCCCAAAAATCTCCCGGGGCAAACATTCTCCCGAATTTCTCCCGATTTTCACCCGGACAACAATATTGCCTTTAGCGTCCTCTACAACCTGTCCTCACGTCCGCTTTTCCTCCATACAAACAGCGTGCCAGCCCAGTCTCGTAAAATATCCAAATTTCACACACACACACACACACACACACACACACACACACACACACACACACACACACACACGAGAGAATATAAAGTATACTTGATCAACAGCCATACAGGTCACACTGAGGGTGGCCGTATAAACAACTTTAACACTGTTACAAATATGCGCCACTCTGTTAACCCACACCAAACAAGAATGACTAACACATTTCGGGAGAACATCCGCACTGTAACACAACATAAACACAACAGAACAAATACCCAGGACCCCTTGCAGCACTAACTCTTCCGGGGCGCTACAATATATATCCCCTCGCTACTCCTCAACCCCCCCGTTACCTCGCCCCCCACCCGCCATCTTCCGAATTCGGAGGTCTCAAGGTTGGCAAGTATGATTAAAGGTGCCATATGTAGTAATGTGTCCAGAAATGGGACTGCAATCATGATCAAAATTCTGTAGTCCCCTCCCACTCTTCATGACTGAGGTTACCAGATACGAATCCGAATCTTACTCTAAAGAACTTCAAATGGCAATCGACGAGTCCTACGCTGTAGGTTTCTCTTGTTTATGCTTTTTGCAAGATGGTTTGCCAAGTAGTTATGACACATTTTACTGATGTCGATTAGCCAAATGTATTTGTAAAGTTCCGCAACAATATGTTCGTCGGGAGTCGGGACGGATTGTTGGCACTACCGTGCTAAAATGTGTAGTTCGTAGCATGGACCACCATCGAAATAATTATATATTAATAATATCCATCCGTCCATCTTCTTACGCTTATCCGAGGTCAGGTCGCGGGGGCAGCAGCCTAAGTAGGGAAGCCCAGACTTCCCTCTCACCAGGCACTTTGTGCCATTGTTCCCGGGGGATCCCGAGGCGTTCCCAGGCCAGCCGGGAGACATAGTCTTTCCAACGTGTCCTGGGTCTTCCCCGTGGCCTCCTACCGGTCCGACGTGCCCTAAGCACCTCCCTATTGATAATATATATATTATATATCGCATAGGCCTACTTTGATGGCTAGCCAAGGCCAACAGTAAAATTACCGCCACATTTCGTTCAGCAGAGGAGTAGGAAGTAGCAGAGCTTATTTCTTAAAATCCTACCCTTTTCAGTCTCATAACATATTCTAACACAATTGTTTGTTCACTTCCTGTTTCAATCCGTAACACAAACACATTGATACATAAATAAATACATGACTGAATAAATGATAACTAAGATTCTCATAAATAAACAGTTAAATAAGTTGTGATCTATGAAATTAAATGAATGAGATTCGATTTTTTTCCGATAAAATTCAGATTGTTTAGCACTTTGCAGACTCTCAGAGTTCAAAGTAAAGCGTTTTTTAAACTGGATCACATTAGCATATTGTTTGACTTCGCTTAATCCATTCCATGATTGAATTCTACATACTTATAAACAAAAAGTCTAAGTAATGTATGTGCATACAAATGCTTGAAATAATTAAATAATTTTCCCTCAGGATATATTTTTCCTTTTCTCCTTTCCTGAGTTTATTAACATAATACACATTTAAAAAAAAAAGGGAAAACGATTTTGTGACGATAAATATCAATGTAATCATTGGCGTATCGACTAGATACACTCTTGTACTTGTTATCATTGGAATAGAATAGAATAGAATAGAAAGTACTTTATTGATCCCTGGGGGGAAATTCAGCACCACAGTTCGCTCACAATAAACAATAATAGTAATAAATAATATATGACATATATTATATATATAATGTATGAATAATATAAATATATTCTACATGTGTTCTACATTTAAGTGCAGTCAAGAAGGAACATATGCATTATACAGTCTGATGGCTGTCAGTATGAAGGACCTCCTGTGTTACATTGGATGTCAGGTGTAGATCCATCCAACCATGGCATTTGTTTACATTGAGGAACGCTAGCTTGTTGTTAGCGGTGAGCTATTGTATCCTCCTGCAGTGTGTAGTGAAGCATGTTTAGCTATTCCTCATCCTGCAGAGATGATACTTGGAGGCGAGGATTAGTGATTGAGAAGTAGCTAAAACATTGCCGACTGCGAATGGATGTTAGCCACTAGCTAGCCAGCTATGTTTTTAAGCACCACTTGTGTTATAACTACACCTTTATCATTAGTTTTTAAGTCAAAATATGGTTATTTTTCCTTTTCTGTCCACACACTGTGTCTGCTTGTATGTACTCCGTGATTGTGCGCTGCCGAACACGCTCCACTGCTCGTAAAATGTCAAAATCAATGTCACGACGTGATAATTAAAAATTCAAAAGACAGAATCGGTACTTTTTAGAGGCGATATAGTACCGTTTATGATTCATTAGTATCGCGGTTCTTTTTACTAGTACCATTATCCCGTACAACCCTAGTATATATGTATGTATATATGTATGTTTGAATATATGTATATGTATGTATGTATATATGTATGCATGTATATGTATACATAAATGAATATGTATACATATTTATAAATATACATGTATATATGTATGTATTAGAGATGCGCGTATAGGCAATTATATCATCCGCAACCGCATCACCAAAGTCGTCATCCACCCGCCGTCCACCCGAACCAACATTTTATCAGAACCGCATCCTCCTGCCACCCGTCCGCTGAAATACATCAGAGGTCGGCCACCTTTACCACTCACAGAGCTATTTAAACTCGTTTCACAGAGTAATGAAGACAATTGGAGCCGCTAACATTCTCGCGAATATCCAATTGGCGTTCATCCTGATGACAAGAATATAGGCATGCCGTCAAGCAATTGCCTTTTGACACCTTCAACAACATGTACGAACCGATTGTTAGTCCGCCAACATGTTGTGTGCAGCTTCCGCAAACACACGTACAAGATTGAAAGGCATACTGGGTGATTCAGAGTACACTGATGGTTGTGATATAAACAACTTTAACTTTTACTAATATGCGCCACGCTGTGAAGCCACACCAAACAAGATTGACAAACACATTTTGGGAGAACATCCCCACAGTAACACAACATAAACGCAACACAACAAATACCCAGAATCCTTTGTATCCGGGGTGAATATATTTTACGCCCCCGCACCTCCAACCCCGCCCACCTTACCGACGGGGGGGGGGTTGCTGCTAGTGGGGTGTATAAAATAGTCAGGAAACGTCATGGATACAAAGGAGTCTGGGTATTTGTTGTGTTGCGTTTATGTTGTGTTACTGGGAGGATGTTCTCCCGAAATGTGTTTGTCAATCTTGTTTGGTGTGGCTTCACAGCGTGGCGCGTATTACTAAGAGTGTTAAAATTGTTTATATCACAACCATTAGTGTACTCTGTGTAACCCAGTATGCCTTGCAGTCGTGTGCATGTTGCTGTGGAAGCCACACACAACTTGATGCTGGACTGACAAGCAGTTCGCACATGCTGTAGAAGGAGTCAAAGGCAATGGCTTCATAGCACGCCCTAATACTCATTAACTGGGTGACTGCCGGCAGTAATTCTAGAGAATATTAGCGTCTCCTATTGTCTTCTTCGCTTTGTGACACGGGTCTTAAATGGCTCTTTGAATGGCAAAGGATTCCGATCCCAGAACCATGTTTATCAAATATTTCCGGATGGTTCAACCGCCACCCGCCCGAATCTAATTAAAATCTATTTTTTCGTCATGTCACCCGCCCGGCCTGCGGTTTATCCGGGAATAGTAATCATAGTATGATTACTATGATTATAGTAATCATATTTGTTATTTACCTCTATGTAAATATTTGTTTGTGGTTTCTTGTTAAGGATTCAGGAAAGTGCCGGATCAGATCCCAGTGCCTGTTTTTCAAGGACAGATCAGCCACAAGTCTTAACAAACACTCCCAACTTTTCTATGGATCTTCGGATGCCTGGCGTCCTCCCAGCTGAGGTAGGTCTTTTATCTTTCAAACATAACGGTATATGCCTCTACCATGATGCTTTACTGCCTCACAAAGGTATAAAGAGTCCATTATTTGTATTATTGGTCCCATAATAAAGGTTAAATTCAGGTTAAAAAAAATTAAATAAAGGTTCTAAATTAATTTCTATTCCAGCAAATAAGTTTTGTGACAAAGCTCATAATTTATAATACACGTTTCCTGAGGTGGGTAGTAACACACTACATTTACTCCGTTCTGTTTACTGAAGTAATTTTTTATTTTTTTAATTTACTTGTCACAGTAATTTTGATGGAACATACTTTACATTTTTACTTGTATTTTTATAAAGAAGAAATGCTACTTTTACCCCGTTACATTGAGTTTAATTCCGATCGTTAGTTTTATTGACATCATAATTATTTATAATCTATTGATTAAGACTTGCATTTTGTCAGGAAGCTTTCTTACTGCTGGCATGTCACATGACTCCATAGGCGAGCTTGCCCGCCAATCTTGAACAAAACTAGTATGTTTCTTCATGTGACCATTTTAGTTATACATTATTCAACTTTTGAAAAAAATGCTTATTTTCAGCTAGAATAATAACACACAATAAGCCTAAATTTCCCCAAAGGAATGAATAAAGTTTTATAGAGCCAACAGAATGTACTAAAAACAACTACAGTACAGAAGTTTTCTAAAGTGATTAAATACAAAATGTATCTTGGAAAGCGACCACAGGCCGCAGAGGTCTTGGTTTCATGTTGGTGTTGAATATTTTCCTCCAGAGCGACATTGGTAGTTCACCTTGATTGTGCCTGTACTTCTGTGTCATGGTGTGGGTAGCTTCAGTAAGAAGTGTCACTCTAAACCAGGGGTCTCAAACTCAATTTACCTGGGGGCCACTGGATGTCTAGTCTGGGTGAGGCTCGGCCACAAGAAAAGATTTCTTAAAAAAAACATTTTTAAATGTCTTGATTTTTATTTTCAAAACAAAATAAAATCAAAATATAAATGAACGTAATGAGAATTAATGTGAGGCAATGCAAATTAAACAATAAAAAAAACCAAATAACAGTTTGAATTGGACCAGGTTATCTGGGACTGTTATTACTAACGGACAGGTGTCGCGGTGCGACTGCAGCCAGGCACGTAAGAAAACCCTCGTCTCCATGGCAACGTTTCTGTCGCTTTCACTTACGTTTGTATTTGCCGCTTTTCCACTAACGCAGGGGTAGGCAGCCCAGAATGTAGAAAGAGCCATTTTGGACCCAAATAACAAATATCGTCTTTGTCTGGAGCCAACCGGAGGGGTTTTGGGGGAGGGGGGTTTGCCGTTGAGTTTAAAGTTACAGTAGCACAATTAGCCCCGAATGGGCTAACATCACGGCCAATTTTCCCTCCAATTTTTCATATGTGTGAACACAAGCCAAAACTCCTTGAGCATTCAGTGGCGCACAGGTGAGCGACGGCAGACGTGCACTCTGTTATGCGCTTATCTTTTTATTTGCCGTGCACAGACGGGTGAGCAGTGTGCAATTGCGCTGGCACGTACCTTAGAGGGAACGTTGATCACGACTAACGTGTTACACGACCAATTCGCCCAGCGACTCTCTGTCGGAGTATCGGCGCTGGGGTCCAGCGCAACTACAGTTTTGTACTGTCGCTCGGTCCTTCGACGGAGTGCTTCGGAAGCTACAAGGCCGCTCGTCTCCCCGGCCTGGACTGTTCACAGTGGTGCTGGGGGAGGGAGGTTGAGCAGGAGGGCGAGCGAGAGAGGAAAAGCGCATGCAGGTCTAGTGGAAAAGCGGCAAAACGTTTCTCTGCTTGCATCACGCAAGTGACGTCAATGTTTGGCCCCTGAGAGCCATATATCACACCGTGATTGGTAGATTCCTTCACCTCCGCGCACAATGCTGTCAAGCGCCATTCATATAAAACTCGCGGGCCGCACTAACATTAAATTTTCATATTAAGGTTGGGGCCGCAAAATGACGTCTCCCGGGCCGCGAATGGCCCGCGGGCCGCGTGTCTGAAACCCCTGCTCTAAACAGTGATCGTCAACACTTGGGAGAACGGACTTCTAAAGTGTCTTCTTCCAGCTGCTTCTTCGTCGCACATACAAGCATCAGCTTCTCAATATTTCCTGGAATAAAAGTCGTTTTTTGGTGTTTTGCGGGCGCCAAAACTAACTCCTCCAGCTTCCATTCTGGCGACTAGTATCGCTAGGCTTGGACTTCCTCGCAAAGTCATCCGCTCGTCGGTCATTATACTGGTTATTTTGTCATTTCAATGAAAATCATCTGCTTCTTTTTCTTAGCACTGTCTTTCACACTCACTTTCTCAGTTCCTACAATTGGAAAACAAAAATATGTCAATGTGTAGCTCTAAGCTAATAAGTTAATCGAAAAAAAGCTCAGACACATCTCAAAATACTCACAGGGTGAGGTACTTGTAGGTTGAGTTACCACTGTATTTAATCCGCAAACAAAATCTGACTTTGTACTTAGTGGAAAAAAAACTTTTTGGCAAGAACATACTGTAGGTCTGAGGCTTCTTGTAGTTGGTCACCAGGGTTGCACACATCTCATAAGAAATGTGTCCTGTGTGTACTGTGTCTTCTTTACAGACAGTACTCTCGATCTTTGGGTTGGAATTCTTGTTGGTTTGTAGGGAATCAAATACATATTTCTCTATCAAATATAGATTTATTTATTATTTTTATCGTTTTTTCTGTTTTTGTTGTCATGTTGTCTTTGTTAAGGTAAAACTACCTCAAACAATCTAGACTTTTTATATTTTTGTAAGGAGTTCAAATACTTTTTTTTTTTATCTTATTGTATTCAGGAACAATAAATAATATACAACTGGAGTAATAGCAGCTAATTATATGAATTACATGTCAATGCAATAATTATCACTCACTTTCAATCCAATAATTGTATTCTTTTGTCATTTTAGTCGGACACTTACCTATGCATGGCTTTTCGTGTGCCAATTAGTCAAGCTGCATATGTAGGTAAGTATAATTGTTTTTGAAATTTAAATTCATGTTTCATTTCAAATGTTAACTAAAAGCCATTGTACTTTTGTTATAAACACATGTATGGTAGAAGCAAATCAATGTAAGTGAAAAATTAGTCCCTCAACACACAAGGCAGAGAACCAAGGTCATCCTGCCACACTTATGGATTAGGTTTATGGCAAGGTTAACTGAGTATACAAGACCTTGTAGGGTTTCAGTCAACCAACCTTGAAGCTATTAGTACAATACCTGCATTTTTAAGGATATTTAAGTAAAACACATTTAGCAAATTCCTATTATACTTTTATGTAATGATATTAAGGAGCTGGTGGATCTTGTACACCTTTCATACCTCCACATTACTCAGGTGCTCAATTATATTAAGGTCTGCACTGAAAAAAGTCAGTGTTCAAAAACAAGAAAAAAAAAATGAGGGGTATTTTTTTATCAAAGCAAAATTATCTGCCAATAGAACAAGAACATTTGGCTTGTCAAGACTTTCCAAAACAAGTAAAATTAGCTAATTTCAATGAACCCAAAAATACCTTAAAATAGGTATATTCTCACTAATAACAAGTGCACTTTTCTTGGTAAAAAAAAAAAATGAGACCCTTTTGCTCAATACGTTGAAAAATATTCTTAAATTAAGTAAATGCTAGTGACATTATCTTGACAAAATGATATGCGCTCGGAATTACATTTCTTGAAACCAGCAAACTTATACTAAAAACTAATTTATTGTTCTTAATGGAAAGGCAACAAGGCAACCGCTTGTTACTCTTGGGGTCTACTAGACGCTCAGGAAAATCATATTGTCTAAAAATGCATTTTTCCATCGATAACATAACATCATCGCACCACGTGCGTGCTCCTTCAGTCAATTACTGCGCATATATAGAGCCCGGCCCCCGGCCAAATTTTTTTTATTGTAATTTTGAAGAATTTATCTGAATGTGCATGAACTATTTCTGTTCAAAATTGTTTGAAATGTCACATGTTACATGTTTGAATAATAACGGTCAGTTTACTGTACTGTGCCAACTGGAAATGTCTTTTCTATTGTTTTGTTGAAAATAAAACAGCAAAGTCCACTTGGCTGTCATCTGTTTTAATTATGAGACACAACTGTGTCAAAGTCATGATTTTTTTTCATGCTTGAAATAAGAACCTATCACTTTACAAAAGTAGTTTTATACTTGTGAGTGTTAATGACACAGCTTTGCAACACTTGATATTCTAGTTTCAAGCATGTTTTACTCAAAATAAGTCATAAAATCTCAGCAACAAGCTGTAATATCTTACTGAGATAATTTAGGACCAAAATCCTTAAAACAAGTAAAACACTAACATAAAATCTGCTTAGTGAGAAGAATTATTTTATCAGACAGAAAATAAGCAAATATCACCCTTATTTGAGATATTTAATCTTACTTAGATTTCAGTTTTTGCACTGTGGTGAACTCATTCATTTATTATTCTAACTTGCAAACTTTGTTTAATTCTTATATCCTGTTTAGTTAGGCTGTCTACAGTAAATATTATTGTTTGCATGAGAACAGATGTTTAGTTCCTTCGTGATCAATGTTCTTTTGCATGTGGAAAATGGAAGAGATTTAATAAAAAAAATTTTTTCAAAGAAAACCATGTAAAAAAAATATATCATTTACTATAGAAAGTGCACAATACCTTTTATAAAACTTTCATATTACAGTGTATTATCTAACCTAGTGCCTTTCCTCCACAGTGGATTTCATGCCTCAGGCCACAATGAACACCGTCCATCACATGCTGTTATTTGGCTGCAAGACCCCTGTCTCCACCACCAACTACTGGTAATCTCTAATGTGTTTGTTTTTAATACAGTTGTACTCGGCTTACAAGTTGAATGGATTTTACGACGATGCTCATAACCCAAAATATTCTTATTTCAAATCAACGTTCCCCATTGAAATTAATTGAATTTTCATTATTTTGCTCTGGGCACCTCAAAAATTCACACTTTTAACATAAAATGTAGCATACTTTAAAATATAAAAAATTAACTTTTGGAAAAAAATATGTGTGAAATATACTTTTGGACCCCAACGCACAGAAGAAATAATAATAATAATAATGGGCGCACTCAAAAAGGAGTGACGGAAAACAACTAAAGATTCACAAAAAATGTGTGTAGAAACAGAAAATGCACACACAAAGTGTGACGAGGAAACAGTTAACACTACACGGCAATTTGCTAAGAGACGGTTTGTATACTGTGAGTTGAGTATTTGTAAACTGAGGTACCATTGTATTAATAGATCTGGCGGGCAGACCACTCTTGTTAACGGGGACGGCGTGGCTCAGTTGGTAGAGCGGTCGTGCCAGCAACCTGAGGGTTTCTGGTTCGATCCCCAGCTTCCGCCATCACAGTCATGACCGTTGAGCAAGACAGTTCACCCTTGCTCCTGATGGGTCGTGGTTAGGGCCTTGCATGGCAGCTTCCACCATCAGTGTGTGAATGGGTGAATGTGGAAATAGTGTCAAAGCGCTTTGAATACCGTCAAGGTAGAAAAGGGCTATACAAGAATAACCCGTTTACCATTTACATATTCCAAAGGGAATAAGAGGTAAAAAAATGGATGGGATGGATGGATGGATATTCCAAAGTACAAATGTTCTCTGCTGGGTTGAATATAAAGGTTTTTTTACTTTTTCGACCATTTCTATTAGCTCAGGCTTGAAAACTAAATAGATCATACAATATAATAACCAGTATTCCAAGTAATTTGCGCTGGTGCATTGTAACGACATTGTAAGCAAAGCTTAAAAAATGCATAAAGAAGAAGCAGAAGCAAGGGAACATAAAATTAGTTGATAGTTAATGAAAACGGCATTCAATATCAAACAAGATGTTCTTCAGCTGATCAAAAGTTGCAAGGAATTTATGGATTTTACCATCAACGGTCCGTAAAATCATCAAAAGGTTCAGAGAATCTGGAGAAATCCCTGCACTTAAGCGATGATATTACGGACCTTTGTCCCCTCAGGCGGTACTGCATCAAAAACCCGACATCAGTGGGTAAAGGATATCACCACATGGGCTCAGGAACACTTCATAAAACCACTGTCAGTAACTACAGTTGGCTGCTACATCTGTAAGTGCAAGTTAAAACTCTGCTATGCAAAGCAAAACCCATTTATCAACAACACCAAGGAACGTCGCTGGCCTCGCTGAGCCCGAGATCATCTAAGATGGACTGATGCAAAGTGGAAAAGTGTCTGTGGTCTGACGAGTCCACATTTCAAATTTTATTTGGAAACTGTGGACGTGGTGTCCTCCGGAACAAAGAGGAAAATAACCATCCGGATTGTTATAGGCGCAAAGTTCAAAAGCCAGCATCTGTGATGGTATGGGGGTGTATTAGTGTCCAAGGCATGGGTAACTTACACATCTGTGAAGGCAACATTAATGCTGAATGGTCCATACAGGTTTTGGAGCAACATATGTTGTCATCCAAGCAACGTTTTCATGGATGCCCCTGCTTATTTCAGCAAGACAATGCCGAGCCACGTGTTACAACAGCGTGGTTTCGTAGTAAAAGAGTGCGGGTACTTTCCTGGCTCGCCTGCAGTCCAGCCCTGTCTCCCATCAAAAATGTGTGTCGCATTATGAAGCGTAAAATATGACAGCTTCATAACGACTGAAGCTCTACATAAAACAAGAATGGGAAAGAATTCCACTTTCAAAGCTTCAACAATTAGTTTCCTCAGTTCCCAAACGTTTATTGAGTGTTGTTAAAAGAAAAGGTGATGTAACACAGAGGTGAACATTCCCTTTCCCAACTATTTTGGCACATGTTGCAGCCATGAAATTCTAAGTTAATTATTATTTGAAAAAAAAAATAAATAAAGTTTATGAGTTTGAACATCAAATATCTTGTTTTTGTAGTGCATTCAACTGAATATGGATTGAAAAGGATTTGTAAATCATTGTATTGCGATTATATTTACATCTAACACAATTTCCCAACTCATATGGAAACGGGGTTTGTATACTGTATCATATTCAACAAATAACACACCACAATCAAAAATGATAATTTATCTAAATAAATACCGATAATGCTTTATTTAGCATAAGATTGCAGCAGATTTTGAAAATGTCACAGAACTAGTTTAAACTAAATTTAAAAGCAATTTAGGCAATTCTGCTTTCCACTGTCTGAAAGGGAAAGTGCACCTCACAGTAAATTTCTACAGTGAACTGGTCTTACAAACATTTAACAAAATAAGACGGAACAGTAAGTCTAACCGAACATTACAATTTTTGCCATACTTTATAATTTCAATAATAACCTGCAGCCATACTTATTCAATATCACACACACACACACACACACACACGCATGCACGCACGCACGCACGCACGCACGCACGCACACGCACTCATGCACACACACAATCACACACCACACAAGTAGTAAAGTATCATTTGGACAGCAACAATTGGTTGCAATCCCAATGGACTACAATATGCTTATCTGTCACCATGAATTATTCAAGGAACCCCGTGGAGTACAAAAAGAGTTTAAAAAAGTCTTAAATCCGATAATTGGCATTTAAGACTTAAATTATTTACCATATCAAAATCTCACAAAAAGTCTGATACAAGCATGAAACGACTTAAAAATATACGACTGTTGTCCATCCATCCATTTTCTACTGTTTGTCCCTTTCGGAGTCACAGGGGGGTGCTGGAGCCCATCCCAGCTGCACTCGGGTGGAAGGCGGAGTACACCCTGGACAAGTTGCCACCTCATCACAGGGCCACCACAGATCGATCAATTAATCAATCAATGTTTCTTTACACAGCCCTAAATCATAAGTGTCTCAAAGGGCTGCACAAGCCACAACGACATCCGCGGTACAGAGCCCACATAAGGGCAAGGAGAAACTCACCCCAGTGAGACGTCGATTAAAATGACTATGAGAAACCTTGGAGAGGACCGCATATGTAGGCAACCCCGCCCCCCCCCCTCTGGGGGAGACCGAAAGCAATGGAAGTCGAGTGAGTCTAAAATAATATTGTGACAGTCCAGTCCATAGTGGCTCTAACATAATAGTGAGAGTCCAGTCCATAGTGGGGCCAGCAGGAGACCATCCCAAGCGGAGACGGGTCAGCAGCGCAGATAGACAGACAACATTCACACTCACATTCACACACTAGGGCCAATTTAGTGTTGCCAATCAACCTATCCCTAGGTGCATGTCTTTGGAGGTGTGAGGAAGCCGGAGTACGCTGTCACGGAGTGAACATGCAAACTCCACACAGGACCTTCGTATTGTGAGGCACATGCAACAACCCCTGTTCCACCTTGCTTGTGTTAAAAACAAATGCATTAACTCTTGTCTCACTTTAAAATGTTTGATTTTTGAGTGCGTGATTCAGAACTACAACATCGTAAGTAATTATTAGCTGTCCAGCCCTGTCCAGCTGTCACAATTAACTGACCAAAGCCAACTAATGAGATCTGTGCACGGAGCGGCATGTTACAGCAGAGTTTAGCTAAACCGAGATTAAGAAAAGCCTGTAGCAAAGCATTGTTTGTGGTAAAATGTAGGGATGTCCGATAAATGTTTTAAAATGTAATATCGGAAATTATTGGTATCGGTATCACAATTATCGGTATCGGTTTCATAAAGTAAAATTTCCATCCATCCATTTTCTACCGCTTATTCCCTTTCGGGGTCGCGGGGGGTGCTGGCGCCTATCTCAGCTACAATCGGGCGGAAGGCAGGGTACACCCTGGACAAGTCGCCACCTCATCACAGGGCCAACACAGATAGACAGACAACATTCCCACTCACATTCACACACTAGGGCCAATTTAGTTTTGCCAATCAACCTATCCCCAGGTGCATGTCTTTGGAGGTGGGAGGAAGCCGGAGTACCCGGAGGGAACCCACGCATTCACTGGGAGAACATGCAAACTCCACACAGAAAGATCCCGAGCCTGGATTTGAACCCAGGACTGCAGTAAAATTTATGACATTTAATAATGCCGCTGTGTACATGGACGTAGGGAGAAGTGCAGAGCGGCAATTTACCTTAAAGGCATTTCCTTTGCGTGCCGGCCCTGTCCCATAATATCTTAAGCTTTTCACATTCATAAGTAAATGCAAGGCACACTTGTTTAACAGCTATACAGGTCACACTGAGGGTTGCCGTATAAACAACTTTAACACTGTTACAAATGTGCGCCACACTGTGAACCCACACCTAACAAGAATGACAAACACATTTCGGGAGAACATCCGCACCGTAACACAACATAAACACAACAGAACAAATACCCAGAACCCCTTGCAGTACTTACTCTTCCAGGACGATACAATATATACCCCCCTGCTACCTACTTGAAATTCAAATGGAAATCAGAAAAATGGTTGTTGCAATAGGGCAGCACGGTGAAAGATGAGTTAGTGCATCTGCCTCACAATACGAAGGTCCTGAGCAGTCCTGGGTTCAGTCCCGGGCTCGGTATCTTTCTGTGTGGAGTTTGCATGTTCTCCCCGTGACTGCGTGGGTTCCCTCCGGGTACTGCGGCTTCCTCACACTTTCAAAAACATGCACCTGGGGATAGGTTGATTGGCAACACTAAATGGTCCCTAGTGTGTGAATGTGAGTGTGAATGTTGTCTGTCTATCTGTGTTGGCCCTGTGATGAGGTGGCGACTTGTCCAGGTTGTACCCCGCCTTCCGCCCGTATGCAGCTGAGATAGGCTCCAGCGACTCCAGAAGGGACAAGCAGTAGAAAATGGATGGACGGATGGGTTGTTGCAATAATTGGTATAGTTTTGTGTGTTCTAGTTAGGTTAAGCAATGAAGCAAAGAGCAATGAATGAACTAATATACAGAAGTTAAAAACATTTCTGTGCATTTGATTTTCCATTATGTCTGTCATTTTTTTGTTAATATTAATATGAAATGGTTTTACATTTGATTCATTATGAACTTAAAACGTCTTAAATGTCACTTGTTGAATCCTGCAGAGACTTCTCAGTTATCTCTTGCTAACGAGTATTGATTTATATGATTTGCATCCCAGAATGGCAAGGGGCTTTTGTGACCATATGTTGCACGGAGGTAAAAAAAATCTGATCATAATTTAATTGATAAGTGTAAGATACCAGCTTTTTGGATTTCATAATGGCTTGTAATAAATATGTTGTAGGTATACTCTTGGGCATTTTTCTGTTTAACTGACTGAATGACTGACATTTTCCACCCAAGGGACTGTGGCAGTGCACGGGGCACTTGTGAGGACGGAGGCTCCATTTTATATGCCTGGGCTCGCAACGCACCCCGTACGAAACTACCAAAAGGTATGTTTTAAAAGGCATATACTGTAGCAAGTGTCAGCATCATAGCACATTGCTTTTTTGTGTTAAAAAGTCTGTTTAGGCTCATACGCACGCACACAAAAATGACTTAGCTGATTTTGAATCAGATTTCCTTCCTCTTACCAAAGTCAGCAAAGGTCTGTTATTTGTTACCAAAAAATATCTTAACTGATAGTATTTCATGTCAAGTCTCTATCTTGAAGTGTGAGATGATTTTCTTTCTCCCCAATCTGTTTGAAATTGATCAACTGAACTGCGCCCTACTCTTCAAGTTATGCAAAGACACAGTATGTAATTGGTGCATGTTGAACATTAATGCAGAGTGGCATTATGGTCCTTTTATCCTCAAATTAATGGATGTTTGCTGGTGTCTGGGATCCCAGCGGATCCATGTCTGGTCCACTAAGCTGGTGTCAGATTTGTAGACTGGAATTAAATTGCTGCGGCTAAACAAAGGTGAAGCCATTCCCTTCAAACAGTGCCTTTTAGCCATTCCAAGTGCAGCAACCACACTGCTGCCGAATGTTGTCGTCTTCTGTTTTGGATAAACATGAACATCATTCTAGCGCGGGCAGCATGGTGGAGGAGGGTTTATTGCGTCTGCCACACAAAATGAAGGACCTGAGTAGTCCTGGGTTCAATCCCGGGCTCAAGATCTTTCTGTGTGGAGTTTGCATGTTCTTCCCGTGACTGCGTGGGTTCCTTCTGGGTACTCCGGCTTCCTCCCTCTTCCAAAGAAATGCACCTGGGGATAGGTTGATTGCTAACATGAAAACAAGAGGCATTAACGTCTTTCCCCATTAGGAAACGACAAACCCTTACCCAAACTTATGGTAACACATTGCTGTCTAAGCAACCAAGCTACATTGAACCTACAAGCTTGCTGTCTCTCACAGTGATCTTTTCCTCAGTTAATACAGTGCATTCCAGGACAAATGATAATAAATAATAAAGATAGATTTTATGTGTTATACACATTTTCTGTTCAAATAAATCTTAAAGTGCTGTAATACCAACAAATATTTCAACAGTTGAAATACCAGGACTAAAACACTATAAGTGAAGCATAAGAGACACAAAACATAGAAATTAGTGGGCGGTTTTAACAGTGTGTCTATTTATTTTAGTTATTAAAAAAAAAAAATGTGGTCAAAATATTTTTGTGTGTACATGTGCCTTTTAAGCACATTCAACAATACCACGATAATAATAATAACCAAGATAATTTTGGTTATGAAGTTTTAATATCGTTACATCCCGACTATGTATCAGGTGCTTTTGGACACACGATTAATGACAATATGTATTTAAAATGTTTTATAATTCAAATTAGGTTTTTTTGCGAGTTAAACAATGTGAATACTGTGTGCATGTAAACACAGTGTCTATGAGCCGAGCCGCATTCAGGCCTAAAGCAGCACAAGCTCTTGTGGAAAGCCTTGTTGGCCCCCGTACTCCGTTGTGTATTTATCCAGGATCGTTATCTCCATGGAAATCAGACAATTTGAGGGTTGTTATAGCGCTATAGTCTTACTTTATGTTTTAGTCCACTAACTAAACACAGCCAGATAAAAATAACTTCTGTGACATTATGACTACTTGCCATCTTAAATCAAAATGACCAGAAGTTTCTTTTTTTCAAACTTCCAACTGTTTTACTTTTTGTTTAAAATGTTACAAATTTAAGTACTGAATACTGTATTCTTTTTACAACATAACTGATCAATGTTTCATATTGTTTTCTTCTTTCAAACACACTTTTTTTCAAACTTCAAACTGTTTTACTTTTTGTTTAAAATGTTACAAATTTAAGTACTGAATACTGTATTCTTTTTACAACATAACTAATCAATGTTTCATATTGTTTTCTTCTTTCAAACACATTTCTTTCTCTGTGTTGTCCCACCAGATGTTGGTTTTAAAGTTGGAAAAAATTCAGGAGTGTCTTACTTTGTGCTACAAATCCACTATGGGGATGTCAGCGCTTTTCAAGGTAGGTACTATAGTATCGCATGTTAAAACTGCCTGATAAATAAATAGGTGGATTATGCATGTGTAGTTGTGTGATGTTCATCAGTGTCATTTGTAAAGCATGTAAGAGACAATTACACTACAATCAGTACTAATCATGGTTGTGTATTCTCTAGGGTTTCTTAGAGTTTTTGACAATCAAAATGTTTTTCTTCTGCAGATCATCACAAAGATTGTTCAGGACTCACCTTAAAAATGACAACCAAACCGTATGTATTTATTTTCTAAACAAACAGTTAGGTCTATAATTATACCATACAAAGGAGTTTGCAGTAAACTCATGATTAGGGGTGCACGATAATCCCTCAATAATTATTGGGTCAGTATTAGGAATTATTACGTCACACCAATAATCGATTACAAATAACTCCAGTAACAGATTAAAAAAAAAAAAACTCTAATGAGACGAGATTAGAGTTAGAGCTCTAACGTCCCTTAAAGGGCAACTTCATTCACAATCATTATGAGAGACAAGAATACAAAAGGTTTTTTTTTTTTTCGCTTTCTAACATACAAAAATTGGCTCGTTCTCCGTGGTTAGCAATGCAGCTAATGGGAACAAGTAATTCTACCTCTAAATAACTTTAAAGATGCATTCAAAACCCGTCAGCAATACTTCATGCACGTTCTATAACTCGTATAATCACCAAGCTGTAGCAACATTGTTATTGTAAGTGCAAACACAGAGGAACTCTTTTTCAATCGTAGTAACACATCGGCGTGCTTTGGTATTAGCCATAAAATCTAAGTACGGCAACAGATAAGCTAGCTTCTACGCCAACACAAAACGCGTTTGAGTTTGTAATGCACAACACTGCGATACGACACCAATCTGTACCGTCGGAAAAACATGAACAATCATATTACCGTATCTGTAAAATATTAGCCCACATTTGATCTTTTTTTGTACACAGCTATGCTAGCCAGACAGCGTATATCAATCAATCAATCAATGTTTATTTATGTAGTCCTGAATCACAAGTGTCTCAAAGGGCTGCACAAACCACAACGACATCCTCAGTACAGAGCCCACATGAGGGCAAGGAAAAACTCACCCCAGTGGGACGTCGGTGACAGTGACTGATGACTATGAGAAACCTTGGAGAGGACCGCATATGTGGCAACCCCCCCTAGGGGAGACCGAAAGCAATAGATGTCGAGCGGGTCTAACATGATATTGTGAAAGTCCAGTCCATAGTGGATCCAACATACTGTAGTTGTACTAACATGCATGGCATGCTGCGTGTGTCATGATCATTATTAAAGTGACTCATCGACGGACAGCTGTTTGTTTGGTCCAGCTGGCCAGGGACGTATCCTGTTGATTTTGGGTAAGCAATCCATTTATGTGGAAATAGCTTGGCTCCAAGTTTCATATTTATACCCTCATAAATCGCTTTCATCCCCCTCTCCCGGCTTCCATCTGCTGCAACGTCTTACTCTTCCTTTGTGCTTGCTTCTATAAGCAGCATTCTATTTAGCTTCAACAGTATACGATTGTAAATCATTTGTCCAAAAATAGTTGTCTTCGTTGTCTGTTACCAAGTTTACCATGATCAGAAAACACTCGTGTTTGATTCCGGAAGTAGGAACACACATGTTGCCAGAAGTCAGACATGCGCTGCCATGGAAACAGAAATCAAAGCGCTGAAAAAAAAATCTGTTCCGGAAATTATTAAAATAATCAAGATACGGTAAATATCGAACATATTGTTATGAACGTGTCTGTTACTACATTATACAGTATATATACTTGCAGTGTGTATATAAAATAATTGCTGGAGAGTTTTGAAGTTGTTTTAGAGCATGAGTGTCAAACTCTGGCCCGCGGGGCCAGATTTGGCCCGCCGTGTAATTTAATTTGGCCCTTGAGGCAATATCAATTTAGCATTAGAGCTGGCCCGCCGGTATAATACAGCGTCGGTGCCACTGTAACATCGCATTCACCGCTAATACTCATACTTGCCAACCCTCCTAATTTTCCCGGTAGACTCCCGAAGTTCAGTGCCCCTCCCGAAAATCTCCCGGGGCAACTATTCTCCCGAATTTCTACCGATTTCCACCTGGACAACTATATTGGGGGCGTGCATTTAAGGCACTGCCTTTAGCGTTCTCTACAACCTGTCGTCACGTCCGCTTTTCCTCCATACTAGCAGCGTTTCACATAATATTTGTGGCTTTTACACACACACACACACACACACACACACACACACACACACACACACACACACACACACACACGCACAAGTGAATGCAAGACATACTTGGTCAACAGTCATACAGGTCACACTGAGGGTGGCCGTATAAACAACTTTAGCACTTTTACAAATATGCACCACACTGTGAACCCACACCAAACAAGAATGACAAACATATTTCGGGAGAACATCCGCGCCGTAACACAACAGAACAAATACCCAGACCCCCTTGCAGCACTAACTCTTCCGGGAAACTTCCAGCAAACTGACCAATAATTAACGTTTTATTCACGCATTTTCTCTTGCTACTTCAAAGCTTGAATGTTTGGTTCATTCATTATTATTTTATTTTCAAATTTATTATTAGCCTGTGGAAAAAATTTATATTTACCTCAGAAGATTGCAAATAGAAAAAAAGGCATAAAATGTTTATTTAGATTTTATTTGATATGCCATTGAAAATTTTTTAATTATTATTACTATTATTATTTGAAACTGGATTTTGCATGTCACTAAAGTTATATAAGCCTTGCTTGTTCAATATTTAATGCAAAACTTGTTTGGGTCCCTATTAAAAGGTTAATTTGTTCAACCTTGGCCCGCGGCTTTGTTCCGTTTAAAATGTTGCCCCACTCTGTATTTGAGTTTGACACCCCTGTTTTAGATGCTTTGAAGGCTACAACAGTCAACAGTCTTTCAAGTGTTTTTTATCATCTTTAAAATCGTAAAAACTTGTTTTTTTGTTTCTCATAATGTTTGCGAACGATAGGCACAAAAAAAGTGCAGTTCCTCTTTAAGCTCACTGAACCGCACAGTGTAAATAAAGCTTTGCTGTGTGGGACTCTTAAGAGAAAGACATCTCAAGTGCAAGGCGCACCAAATGCCCTGCAAAGACTCCGCTAGGAAGAAAAAAAAAAACCTAGCTGCGACACATCAAACCTCACGAGCCACCTCAAAACGCCTCCAGTATCCATGTCTTGAAAAACCCATTAAGACGCCTGCCCAGCACAGAAGCTGCGCAAAGCCAACTGCAAAGAAATTATGTTGTATGTTCTCACCGTCGATGTGTTCGGAAAGTGTAAAAAGCCCACAGAGACTTAACCTGACTCTCGCCAGATCCTTGTATTTCGCTGAGCTCCACACAAGGATCTGGGGCTTCTCAATAGGAGATGTATTTCAGAGGGCAGGGCTTTGTAAAAAAAATCATTATATGTGATTGGATAAACCACTTGTCCGTTATCTTGAATGACGTGCTACTTCAACCACTCACATCGAAATAAACCTGTGACGCTGATGAGAGCAACGCAGGGAAATCCAAAACAGAACTGCTGTTTTATTGAATATGACATAGGGGAAAATTAGATAACTTTTACTGAAACAACACAGCAATGTCAGTAAATGATTGATGTTGCTAAACAGTTGAAATAGCAGAATCAATTACAGCACACGACTCCTCGCTGCGTGCCGTTATTGTTGTTTGAATCAAACAGTTGCTTCGGCGCTAGCATTAGCCGCTAGCTTGCTAGCCATGTCTTACAGCACCTCTTCCTGAGGGCATTTCAGTGATATAGCTTCTCCTTTATCGTTAGTTTTTAAGCCAAAATGCGTCCATTCTCCTTTTTCTGTATACACTGTGTCTGCCTGTAAGTACTCTGTGATTGTGCGCTGCCGAACATGCTCCTCTGCTCGTAAAACCAGCAATGTCATGACGTGACGACGCGCCGTCATGCCTGTAAAAAAAATAAATAAATATGGCGAACCGGTAGTTTTCAAACAGAGTATACTACCGGTATACCGTACAAACCTAATTTGAAGAAGACAAAACACTCCTGACAACTAAGCTACTGCTAAAACATGAACTTATACACACATTAAGTGATCCAGAGTCTAATGTTTTTGGCTTCAACACAGATAAACAAGAATAGGATTAGAATATGCACACGGGGGTCTGATTACTCACACAGACGGAGATACAGACACACACAGACACGTGAAGTGGAATACACGTGCACAGATTGAGATTTGCATTTGTAAATACTTTTGCTACAATAATACTTTAATACATAAGTTTCAATGCTGATTTATGGATGCAAAGTAAGCCTTACCTCAGTGGGGATGTCATATTTGGATAGGACACATCTACAGGTATTCTTTTTGATCACAAACTACACTTAAATCTACATTAAAAAAATTATGTACAAAAATTATTGATCAGTGTCAGTCTTGAGAAGCAGACAAAAATTATTGTGCATCCCTATTAATGATGCTTTACTGATGTATTTGCTACCTTGCTCATCTAAGATGACAATATGTTTATTTTGTCTATTTATTTCTACTGTTTATATATTTTATCAGTTTTTCTGACTTGTGGCCACTAATTCATTGTTTTTTTTTTCCTTCTAAAAGGCAGCCGTTTATTGCTGGTATTTTTCTGCTCATGTCAAAGGACGCTGTTATCCTCCCAGGAAAAAGAGGTAGTTTGATTATTTATTTAGTTATTAGCATAAACATTACATTATTTTACCACTAGTAATTTTTGTTTTGAATCCATGTATTGACATGTTTTTTCTCTAAGTAGATCATCAAAGATAACTTTGAAAGGGCTAATGATTGATCATATTATGGTCATATACTGGTAGTCAATATTTGATGGTCACTTATGTTTGTCTACTGGGTTGGAAAGAGGGTGTTTACTGTATGTGGGTGGATTTGCGATGATTTACTCCCAAAAAGATCCTGCGGACTTTTTGTCCCATTTATTTTAATGCTAAAATTTCACATAAGAATTAAAATTGAAAATAAAAAAAATCTACTGGGGGGACATTGAAAGCTACAAATAAACAATAGGCACAAAGCTACAAAAAGAGAAAAGGAGACGTGTTTTTATGACAAAAATATCTCAATATTTAATATCTTTAACTAAACAAAATGCAATCTTTGATCCCACATGTATCTTAAAATAAAAGAATGCAACCCTTTTATATTTATATTTCAATTCGGACAACTGGCCTGAATTTTTTATTGTCCACCAGTTAGTGCTACCTTTATCGCATTGGAAAAAAAACATTTTCTGCAAGAGTGCCATCTGTTATAATTATAAGTCTGTTTTTGCCATTCATCCATCTTTAATTTGTTTATTTTTTTTTTCAGTAATTACTTAAACATACTTATCTTTAAAGAGTTACATTTCCCAAAAATATGATTGGTATCTGGTGTCTATATTTCTTGCAGAAGCAAATTTAAAAGACTGAAAGCCTTTTTCCTATATTAAAACCACGTGCAATCTTGATAACCCATGCATGTTCAGCAACATAATGAAACACCGCATGTTGGAGCATATGGTGTCATAAATGTGGATGGAAATGAGTGTTTGCATGGTCACAGCCGGTACACACAAACACCAAATTTTGCACTTATCATTTGTACACACACTATTAATAGCTCACCCGCAACACGCCCACTAATAGTACACACAATTTTATATTTTGCACACACTGTTTAGCACTTATTTGTGATCTTAGTAGATCTACCAGGCCCCTAATTGTTTAATCTGGAAAAAAATATAAATATCTATTTACTCCAGGTTTTGGGAAAAAACATTGCGTAGGACCTTGTGTGAGTTTGTTTTAAATCTGACTATGTAAAAAAAAAACAAAGCATGAAAATCAGTGTTGCTCCCAGACAGGCACCCATTTCTGGGCTTACTAATAACAATAAGAAAGTATGCCTTGAAATGTATTTTAATTAAATTAATTCTGTTTTTTTGTAAATAAATACTTGGTGATTTTATGTAAACATGTTGACTTTTAAATGGAAAATAAATAGATTTTGATGCACAGATATTCCCAAAAATGAGAAACAGTACCTGTTTGATGTCACAGTCTAGTCCAAGAGAAACTTAATAATACAGCGGCTTTGGTAGGAGGTGGATGTAGAAATGGTCATAAGATTGAATATGTTGTTTGAATTTTCATGAAGTAAACCTTTAAACAACATTGAACAATTAAACATTTAGAATTGATAAAACTTTAAGGCCTTTTAAATTTTCTTTTGCTTACCTTGGTATAGCGCTGGTTGTAAATTTGCTATATGCCATGAGTCAAAAATGTAATTGATAGAAATATGACTCATTAAATGTATTCCTGCTGAGGGCTGTGTCTATTCACATCAATGGATGTTCAATGAAAAGCCACACACACACTTTGTACCCCATTGGCGGCTGCTGGTCTTTCAAGTTGGGAAAGATAATTTTCAGCTATTTTCTGAACACAAGTACACAAGTAATGATAGATAATAAAAAGCTATAAAAGCTTTTTTTTTCTAACAAAAATTACTGAAAGGATTGAAACATTCTCCATATAAACTCAGAACAATGTAAAGTAGCATACAAAATGCTTTGACAGTGGTTTATATTTCAAGTTCGCTGATTTTCACATTTTTCTGTCAATCAAAAAGGGATTCAGCCTCAGACAGACCATCCAATCGTCATGCCAGCGTACTGGCCAGCCGAGGCCGAGTCCACATTCCATTCACTTCCAGAGACGCTTAGCGTCCAAAGGGTGGGACCAAGCCGAGCATTAACTGTATGTGTCCCCATTGAGGTCAATGGACGCTCAGCTTCAACACTGTTAAATGCATTGTGACGCTACCACGATGAATGAGAAGAAAGTCGTTTCAGCAATCGCAAAAGTAGCTGATTCTGAACAAAAGTTGAATGCGTTCTAGCACATATTCAGTTAATGAAATGTAAACACACAACGACATTTTTGACATTTTAGAGGAAGCTGAGCTTACATTCTTAGTTAGAGCCACCACTGTTATACACGGCTTGTATACATTTTACAACAGGACCTCCTATCTAAAGCAAACCAAATACGCTACACAGCGTTGCAAATGGCCTTAAGCAGAATCAAACATAGTGACAAGCTAAGGAGAAGTAGGTTATCTGTTGATAAGTGCATTATCTGTAATAGATTGGAGTTACTAAACCTAACTTCATCAATCAATCAATTCCTTTATTATCATTGTCATAATAGCACTTAAGTCATACATGTCAACGAAATTTTGTTTGAGCTTTGTCTTGCAGCATGGAAACTGCATCATGTCTGAACTCTGAGGCACACAATTGTTTTTGTTTTCTAGTGTTATTTGTAGGGATTTCTTTCTATACTTTTTTCTACACTTTGGCAATATTACTATATGAACACACAAGTAAGTGCTATTTTCTCCCCTAGTTACAAATGCGGACGTGGCCTGTGATTACTCTTCATATCCCATCTACCCGTTTGCCTTTAGGACCCACACACATGGCCTTGGTGAGTACCGTAATACCAACTATTTAGCAGTCACCGACTGTACATTGTCACTTTTAAGCAACGTAAAGAAAAGGAATACAGTATTTGGGTTTCTTTGCTCCTGGATCCTTTCACAATTGTGCAATAACATTTACTATATAGATAAATGTACAACATATTTTTTTTACAAGCTGAGTGTCTTGCTAAGGTTGTGGACACATGCATAAGGAGTCAAGGAAGACGATAAAAAAGCCTACTTTGTCGGAATGGTTTGCACATCTGGTTTTGTGTTTGAATCTCGGTGGAAGTTTGCATGCATGTTAGGTAGACATAACTCAACTACCACCTGAAAATACTAGAGATGTCCGATAATATCGGCAGTCCGATATACATCTCTAGTATTTTTATAAATGCTTTAAAATGTAATGTCGAAAATTATTGGTATCGGTTTCAAAATTATCGGTTTCGGTTTCAAAAAGTAAAATGTATGACTTTTTTAAACGCCGCTGTGTACACGGACGTAGGGAGGAGTACAGAGCGCCAATAAACCTTAAAGGCACTGCCTTTGCGTGCCGGCCCAATCACATAATATATACGGCTTTTACACACACACACATAAGTAAATGCAATACATACTTGGTCAACAACCATACAGGTCACACTGAGGGTGGCCGTATAAACAACTTTATCACTGTTACTTATATGCGCCACACTGTGAACCCACATCAAACAAGAATGACAAACACATTTCGGGAGAACATCCGCACCGTAACACAACATAAATACAACAGAACAAATACCTAGAATCTATTTGGATAAAGTATAAGGATCTATTCCATTGCATAGTTTTAGTTTTTACCCTTATTTTCTTTTTGTAGGAAAATGTAAGTCTCTTTTGTACTCAAGGTAGTTAGCGCGCTGCTTGTTGTACAACACCTTGACAGCCACCATTGGTTTTTACTTCCGGGAAGAAGACTAGTGTCGGGATATGAGCAATAGCAATCGCTTTCCCGCAGTTACATTTCGCAAACTTGTATAATAGAAAGAAATGAGTCCAAATTCCATCAGAAAGTCGGAAATAGGATGCTTTCTTTAATTATTGCTTTTTCTCTTCGATACAGAGAGCAGATGAGAAATTGTAATCGTGTACCGTATTTTTCGGACTATAAGTCGCAGTTTTTTTTATAGTTTGGCCGGGGGTGCGACATATACTCAGGAGCGACTTATGTGTGAAATTATTAACACATTACCGTAAAATATCAAATAATATTATTTAGCTCATTCACGTAAGAGACTAGACGTATAAGATTTTATCGGACTTAGCGATTAAGAGTGACAGATTGTTTGGTAAACATATAGCATGTTCTATATGTTATAGTTATTTGAATGACTCTTACCATAATATGTTACGTTAACATACCAGGCACCTTCTCAGTTGGTTATTTATGCGTCATATAACATACACTTATTCAGCCTGTTGTTCACTATTCTTTATTTATTGTAAATTGCCTTTCAAATGTCTATTCTTGGTGTTGGGTTTTATAAAATAAATTTCCCCAAAAATGCGACTTATACTCCAGTGCAACTTATATGTTTTTTTCCTTCTTTATTATGTTTTTTCGGCAGGTGCGACTTATACTCCGGAGCGGCTTATAGTCCGAAAAATACGGTAATAATGTAGAGACAGAAATTACATGCTGTCATTCAAATAATATAAATAAGATACGGCTATTTAGTTTGTTTAACAACTGAACAACATGTAGACGAGTTTTATATGGAAGGTATCTTTAAATTACTTTTGTTGTGAGACCTAGCGCGATATGGAAAATAAAATGACATTAAATCAGGGCACCTCCCTACTATAATGACAGGATAATTTGTTCACATTATCAATAACCAGTGTATCATGAAATTGTTGTTTCAGGTTTTCACCATGATTTCACTCTCCTAACGTAAACTTACTAATTCTCCTATAGGAAAAGTTGTTAGTGGCTACAGGATTCGAAATGGAGAATGGAGCCTGATAGGGAGACAGTCCCCACAACTACCACAGGTATGCTGTCATATGAGAAGAAGACAAAAAAATAACTTTTTTTAATGTGCCAGTAATCAATCATTACATACTTTGTATATTCAAATTATGCTAATCAAAATGAAAATACATACTTGGCCAAATGATAGAATATCAGTTGTGCAGTAAAGGTATACCTTTGTGTAAGTTCAGAGCTATAGAACATACCTGATTTTAAGCTGTACCAACCTCATTTTTATTTTGTACATATATTGGTCGCACACGTTTGTTAGCCACAGGTGTACACATTGAAACAACACACCTGTGCGGGAACCTATCTGAGCTGACTTAAGGCAAAATGCAGACTACACTTTCTAAGTTTACCACATATTCTAACTTAGAATTTGGTGCTAAATTTAAGGCCACACCTTGCTTGAAAAGTATGTTCCATAGTAAGAACATATTTACTGTAGAAAAAAATGATTAGCAAATTGTATATACATTGCTAAGAAATTAGTTTACTTTGCTGAGGAAACAATCCAAAATATCATGTTTTCACACATTTGCTTCTTGATTTCTATAAGTAGAGTAAATAACCCTAAACATGATCACCTATAACCATAAGAGTTTCTTCCCCAGGCTTTCTATCCGTCAAATCGTGACGTGGATGTGAAGTATGGTGATATTCTTGCAGCCAGATGTATGTTCACTGGTGAAGGCAGAAGCGAAAAAACATATATTGGGTAGGTTCTGCTGTACATCCCATTTTATTTGCCATATTATGACATCCCACTTTATTTACCATATAAAGTGCAAGAATAAACCATGATTTTGACGATTTCACAAGAAAAAAATTAACTTAGGGTGGAGAGCAGTACTAGCCTTGGGACAGTTACATGCTTTGTGTGATTATATTTCAGCTGGCAACAAGTTATTTAACCTTTACTGATGCTTTGAGTTGGAATGTGTACAGAGAACCAGTATTTTTTGGTACAGTTTCTTACTAAGATTCTGCTTAAATGCTATCGTTTTTTTATATATCCAGTTAACCGTGTAGATTTGACACAACTGCCGACAGCAGGTGATGACATAATATTTACATTCCAATGAGCACCAAATGTTTAAAGATGTGGGCTCACTTACCAAAAAGACGAAAAACTGAGCTTAATGCAATATTCAATAATAACCATGATGAATTATATTCATATAGCGCTTTTTTCTTAGGACTCAAAGCACGTTTCACTCAGAACTCATTATTGGATTGTGGTAAGCTACATTTGTAGCCACATCTGCCCTCGGGTAAAGTGACGAAACCATGGCTGCCAATGTGTGCTGCGATAACATGTAATGGTGGTTCTTTGGTCAAAATCTTGCATAATGTATTACAGACCGTCTTCAAGCAGCTTTCGTTTTGTGAGCAGTCTTATTTGTGAGCCTCATGGGGCGGCATAGCTCGGTTGGAAGAGTAGCTGTGCCAGCAACTTGAGGGTTCCGGGTTCGATTCCGACTTCCGTTATCCTAGTTACTGCCATTGTGTCCTTGGGCAAGACACTTTACCCACATTGGTTTAAATGTAACTTAGATATTGGGGTTCACTATTTAAAGCGCTTTGAGTCATTAGAGAAAAGTGCTATATAAATAAAAATTAACTTCACTTCACAACCCATTTACCATTTTCAATAGCTCAAGTGATTTGTTGAACTACGCATTATGTGGTCATGAAAACAATGTTAATCTGTTTTAGAGGTTAAAATTCTTGGCATACATCAAGCATCAGAAAACATTTAAGGAGATTAATGAAACTACTAAAGTCCAGTTAAAAACTGGCAACACATGATTAAAAACTGGAAAGACAGTAAAGAAACATTGCAAAGTAGTCAGAATCTCTCGTCATCAATTGCTGGGCACATTGTAACCATGTAACTTGAGCTATACCGACCGTTTGAGTACCTTGAAAGGAGAAAAGCGATACAAGTATAACCCATTTACCATTTATTCTATTATGAGATTCTTTTATGAATTTATTATGGGTCTACTGAAAATGTGACCAAATCTGCTGGGTCAAAAGTGTACATACAGCAATGTTAATATTTGGTTACATGTCCCAAGTTTCACTGCAATAAGGCGCTTTTGGTAGTGATCCACAAGCTTCTGGTTGAAATTTTGACCACTCCTCTTGACAAAAATGGTGCAGTTCAGCAAAATTTGTTGGTTTTCTGACATGGGCTGGTTTTTTCAGCATTATCCACATGTTTTAGTCAGGACTTTGGGAAGCCCATTCTCAAGCCGTAATTCTAGCCTGATTTAGCCATTCCTTTACCTTTGTCAATGCACCTTTGGCAGCAATCACAGCCTCAAGTTTTTTTAAATATGATTCCACAAGCGTGACACGCCTATCTTTCGGCAGTTTCTCCAATATCTCTTTGCAGCACCTCTGAATGGATGCGTCGGTGCGCAGCCATTTTCAGATCTCTCCAGAGATGTTCCATCTGATTCAAGTCTGGACTCTGTCTGGTCCACTCAATGACATTATAAAGTTCTTTTGAAGCCATTATTTTGATATCTTGGCGGTTTGTTTAGCGTCCTTGTCCTGCTGAAAGATAAAACGTTGCCAAAAAACAAAGGTTTTTATCCAGTATGTCTCTGTACATTGCTCCCAGTTCCTACCGCTGAAAAACATCCCCACAGCATGATGCTGCCAACACCATGCTTCACTGTAGGGAAGCTATTGGCCTTGTGATGAACAGTGATTGGTTTCCTCCCAACATGACGCCTGTTATTCATGACAAAAAGTTCAAGCTTTGTCCCCTGAGACTAGAGAATTTTGTCTCTCGTGGTCTTCGAGTCTTTCAGGAGTATTTTGGCAAACTTTTACAAAAGGAATGGTTTATGTTTGGCCACTCTACTATAGCCTGATTTGTGGATTACTGCAGATATATATGTTCTGTAAGGTTCTCCTCTCTTCCCAGAGGAATGATGTAGCTCTGGTCGAATGGTAAATGGGTTATACTTGTATAGCGTTTTTCTACCTTCAAGGTACTCAAAGCACTTTGACACTATTTCCACATTCACCCATTCACACACACTTTTACACACTGATGGCGGGAGATGCCATGCAAGGCCCTTACCACAACACATCAGGATCAAGGGTGAAGTGTCTTGCTCAAGGACACAATGGACGTGACGAGGTATGTAGAAGGTGGGGATTGAACCAGGAACCCAGGTTGCCTGCATGACCACTCAGCCAACTGTAACACGCCGTCCCCAGAATGACCATGGAGTTCTTGGTCACCTCCAGGACTTAGGCTTTTCTCCACCAATTACTCAGTTTAGATAGCCGGCCAACTCAAGGAAGAGTGCTGGCGGTTCCTAAAATCTTCTATTTACGGATGACTGAGGCCATTGCTCATTGGAACCTACAAAGTTGCAGATATTTTTCTATACTCGTCCAGATTTGTGCCTCGAGACCATCCTGTCTCATAATTCTCCAGACAATTCCTTCAACTTCATGCTTGGTTTGTGCTCTGCCATGCACTGTCAAGTGTGGGACCTTCTATAAATTATATTAATTATGTCCGACCAACTGAATTTAACACAGGTGGACTCTGATTAAGCTATCGGAACATCTCAAGAATGATCAGTTGAAACAGGATATGTTTTAGCTTCATTGCAAAAAATGTGATTACTTATGTACATGTGATTTCTTAGTTTTTTTTTGTATTTAATACATTTGCAAAACTTTAAAAAAATGTTTTCCCGTATTGGTCTTATTCTGTTTAAAATTTTGAGGACAAATATATATTTATTCTATTTTAGAATAAGGCTGAAACATTACAAGAAATTGAAAAAGTGAAGCGCTGTGAATACTTTCCGAATGCACTGCATGTTGTAGGGATCCCTGTTCCATCGCAGCACCATTTTTGCAGTCCTTGGCCTCAACCTGAAATATGTTGAAGATCTTTATTATGAAGGATCATTGTTAAAAAAAAAGTGAAAATACTAAAAATGGCAAAATAGGCAAAAAATATATTGAATATTTAATGTTTTTGTAAAGATTTTGATTTGAATGATGGCCATATGCTCACTGACCACATCATTTCATTTCTAGTCTATAGTTAAAATAAATATATTTACATGTATTTTTGTTGTCTATTTGTTTTTACTGCAGGGGCACCTCTGATGATGAAATGTGCAACTTCTACATCATGTACTACATGGACAGCAAGCATGCCATTCCCTACATGAGCTGCATGGACACCGGCCGTGCCAGACTATTTCAGCACATTCCATCCGAAGCTAATATCCCCATCGCTGTCAGCACAGATCACATGAACTCCATGATGCACATGGAAGGACACTCAGGCACATCTGGTACATTCTTTTCATATATTCTGATTAATTATCAGTCTTATCCATACTTGTGTTTATATATGTAATCTTAGGGCATGCTCCCCATTAGTCATTTTAACTGGGCTTGGCCCACTTTACACTTGAAGTCCAGCACCTTAGCCTTGTTTGAGTGCTTTGATTTTGCAATTTAGTCAGCTAAAATGGCTGTAAATTTAGTTGAGTAAAATATAAAGTACATGGATAATACATCATTAAAGTCTTGTTGAAACCACCTTTATTTAGGTTACCTGCAAAACATCCTAATAAAAAGTATTATATTTACCGTATTTTTCGGATTATAAGTCGCAGTTTTTTTCATAGTTTGGCCAGGGGTGCGACTTATACTCAGGAGCGACTTATGTGTGAGATCATTAACACATTACCGTAAAATATCAAATAATATTATTTAGCTCATTCACGTAAGAGACTAGACGTATAAGATTTCATGGGATTTATGGATTAGGAGTGACAGATTGTTTGGTAAACGTATAGCATGTTCTATATGTTATAGTTATTTGAATGACTCTTACCATAATATGTTACGTTAACATAGCAGGCACGTTCTAAGTTGGTTATTTATGCCTCATATAACGTACACTTATTCAGCCTGTTGTTCACTATTATTTATTTATTTTAAATTGCCTTTCAAATGTCTTTTCTTGTTGTTGGGTTTTATCAAATAAATTTCCCCAAAAAATGCGACTTATACTCCAGTGCGACTTATACATGTTTTTTTCCTTCATTATTATGCATTTTCGGCAGGTGCGACTTATACTCCGGAGCGACTTATACTCCGAAAAATACGGTAAATACATCAGTTATACAATACTTAAAAGTAAACCTGCTCCCCATTAATATTATCAATAAGTAAATCATTTCACACTAATGGTTAGTCTTGTATTATTTTGAATGAAATGAAAAGGCATTTAAATATATTTTTCAGATGTTAAATAATTTTATGAAATATATGACATAGTACTTTATGAAGTAATAAATCCACACTGCATAACATACTCGGCATATATAAGGCAACCCTGATCTTTGTTAGCTATAAAATAGCAGTAAACATAACAATAACATATTATTGTGAAAAATATTGCTTCTCTTTGCTTCACTTGTCACCTCTAGATACTGCTTCAAGTTAGTTGTTTTTAGAAGTTTTAGAGGTAATAACTGCTCCACATGGTTGACTTTAGTGTCAAATGTGAAATCTGTCTGTTTGGCAACTTTTCTCGTTCTATATGTAGACATATTGCAGCATGTAACTTATCCATCCATCCATTTTCTACCGCTTGTCCCTCTCAAGGTCGCGGGTGGTGCTGGAGCCTATATTTCGTTCATAAAATTTTCACAGTGGAAACTCCAACAGCCCTACTTGACAAATACAGTAGTTCTGATAGGTATCTCCTCTGTAAACTTAGATATCCAATCACATCATATTTTGTCAACTTATCCCTACCGTTCTACAAGACGAAATTGGATATGATTGATGACGATTTTGTCTTGTTGTTATTTGTAGATAAATCTGCAAATTCATTCCATAATAGTTTGGTCAACGTCTATTTGGTTTGATTAGTTATTGTCTCGTTTAAAATATTTGTCAACTAAATTAACACTGGTGCAATATAGACACGTCATACAATAACTAATGCAATCCTTCTTCACCATTTTTTAATGATAACAACCACCTTTTTTTCAATAGAAAAAACAATTGAAACAATTGAGAGGAACTCACATAGAATGGCCGAGTCATTGTGAGTTGACCCTTATTAACTTAACTTATTGACCCACTTTCCTTAAAGGTCACAAAGATAGCACATCGACGACAGATTCAACCGGTGAAGAGCAGTTTCTCAATCAGGGTAAGTGTTATGAATTATTTCACAAAAGTGTTAAAGCGGCACTAAGTAACTTTTCAGCCTTCATCAAGTATTTTCATAACTTTTAAGATGATACATCAACTTACAACTAGACTAATGACACCTCTCTCATGGCCTTATTGGGTGTATATCACCTTTACTGGCTCCTAGCGACTTTGAAGGGTTGGCAGGAATCCTGCCACACAAAAAACATTGACTTGCTTTACGGCATACGTCACTACCCCTTTTACCATTCATCAAAAAGACAGAAGTCAATGCAAAACCTACGTGCTTGCCAGAAAACAAACAGAATGGCCGAAGCTCAAGTCAAGTTAAGTTAAAGTACCACTGATTGTCACACACACACTAAGTGTGGTGAAATTTGTCCTCTGCATTTGACCCATCCCCTTGTTCACCCCATGAGAGGTGAGGGGAGCAGCGGGCAGCAGCGGGCAGCAACGGGCAGCAGCGGTGCCGCGCCTGGGAATCATTTTTTGAGGATTTAACCCCCAATTCCAAACCTTGATGCTGAGTGCCAAACAGGGAGGTAACGGGTCCTGTTTTTATAGTCTTTGGACTGACTCGGCCGGGGTTTTTTTAACTCACAATCTACCAATCTCAGGGCGGACACTCTAACCACTAGGCCCCTGAGTAGGTTAATAACCATAAACCAATAGATAATAACATAACCGAAGAAACGAAAAGTTTTGTTTGAGGAGACATTTAAAGAAAATGGAGCTTACCCAGATAAAACAACAGTCAGGATCGACATTGCCCCGGCTTTCACTCGCTGGTGTGAGCTCAATGAAAATTTCTTTCCAATCGGCTGACTAACTCTTCAAACTTTCCCTGTTTTTAATGAATCTGACTAAAACCTTTGTTTCTATCATTTCATTTTCATTCTTTCCTTCCCGTCTCTTTCTGTATGTGCAGGTGACCTATTTTCTCTAATGTCCAAGCTGCTAGGCCAGAGCAAGGATGTAGTACACATTCCTAAGTACAGTCCCAGCGAAATGCAAAGTGTCCAACCTGAGTTGGTTGCTCAGATTCATAGCTTAATACAGAAGAAAAACCTGGGCTCTCCCAGTGCGTCCCTAGTCTTCCAAACCAGCAGGGACCCTATTTTCACGAGGAACAGAGTGCATAAATTCCATCAGCTTGAGGCCACTCCAAAGATACCAAAAAGCAAGCTGCCATCTCAAAGACAAGGTGGGTGTAGGAAGCCATACTTTGTCCGTTTTTTCATTGGTCTTATCAACAAACCTCTATTCTGTGTGACTGTTTGTATAACTCATTATAGTTGACCACATTATAACGTCTGCATTGTGCTCAACAGACTACTCAAAGCATTTTGAGGTTTTTTTATGTAGGTAAAAGGTCTTTTGGATTATAATTGGGTGTCCTCAAAGTGCATTCCATCAATCATTGATTCAAGATGAGTCCTGATCATTTAATAGCTTCCATTCACTTTTCAGAACCCTGATAAGGCTATACAAAATTGATTTGTCATGGTGAGAAAGCTTTTCATTCAACATCAAACCTTCTCTTAAGCACTGTCAGAGCTGTGCAGTCAGTGGTGGTGACATACCCAATCATAGTTCATAATATTCTTATTTGCTACCAAAACCTCTTTGTTTTGAGCTGGTTCATTCCTAAACATGCTTTTTTGATGCACTGTTGCTTTAAGCATTGGCTTTTTTTTTATAGCAAGCCATTGCACACTTGCTCAATTCATAGTACATTCACAAATATATGGAAGTATACAGTTGGAAGTAAGTGATTATTTTCTATTAATTCATGTGATCTCCTTCTGTGATCTGAATGACTGTATCATTGATAACACTGCATGAAGTTGAATCTGCATCAGTTTTTTTAATTTTTCAATATCCCAGTCACCCAATTATTATTTTGATTCATCTTTCAAAGTCCTCCATAAAGTTGAACTTATCCAAAGCTCTATTGCAGTCGTTCTTGCCACGATGACCACATCACCCCTGTTTTTTAAGAACTCCACTAGCTGCCCATCATCCCACAGGGCATCCAGTTTAAGATGCTTCTCCTGACCCACAAAATCCTCCACAATCGTTTCCTTCTGACCTTTTCATCTCAGTTCCCACACTCCTGTTAGAAACCTCAGTTGCACTAGCAACCACTAACTGTCCCCTCCTCACATTACCCAACACTGAACCTGGGGGGACCGAGTCCTCTCCATCCCTTAACAACAGCTTAAACACTCTCCCCAATCCACCCGCCCATGTCACAATCCCACAACTTTAAAAAGACCGTTAAAAACCCATCTCTCCAAAGCTGCTTTTAATACAGAACTAAACATTTTCCAAAGCATTCTAAGATGCTTCTCCTGACCCACAAAATCCTCCACAATCGTTTCCTTCTGACCTTTTCATCTCAGTTCCCACACTCCTGTTAGAAACCTCAGTTGCACTAACAACCACTAACTGTCCCCTCCTCACATTACCCAACACTGAACCTGAGAGATACGAGTCCTCAATCCGTCAAAGACCAAGGAGCTGGTCATTGACTTTGGGAGGTCGAGTCCACGGTCACAACCTATTGTGATCGAGGGAGTTGAGGTACAGACCGTGGACTCATTCAAGTACCTCGGGGTTTGGGTGGACAATAAGCTGGACTGGACTGTTAACACGGACCACCAGTACAAGAAAGGACAGAGCAGGCTGTACATGGTCTCTTTCCTTTTGTCTGTTTTATGATGATGTTAGATTTTATTCATTTTTGATCATGTGCGAAGTTTATCTGGGTATCTTTTAAAAGCACTATCTAATTAAAATTCCTATCATTGTTTGATTGTGTGTAAAGTGTCTCTGGGTATCTTTTAAAAGCGCTATATAAATAAAATTATTATTATTATTAATAATGACCAGGTATTTTGTTCTCTAACAATTGAGAGTAACTTTGTTTTGTTTTGTTTTGTTTTGTTTTGTTTTGTGTGTTGTTTCTACCTTCAGATGTTCATCTAGAGCAGAATCCAGTATGGCCACAAAGTGATCTCCAGCTGGGACAGGTGTCAGGACTTGCCATTGATTCAGATTCCAATTTGGTCATTTTTCACAGAGGTGACCACCACTGGGGGCCACAGTAAGTTGCTGCAAATTACTTTCAGGATCCTCACAATTGTTGGTGTTTTTAATATTAAAACCTTGGGTATTATATATTTTCCTAAAAACACCTCTTTGGTAAAAAATTTGAATTGATTCTTTTTTTTTAACAGACCATCTTCCTGCCATTTTGACTGTCTCATGTTGGAGTTTTTTTCGGTTGCCTTATCTTCTTTCGGGCCAAGCCCCCTTCAAATGTGTTTTTTCTCTGTCAGCCATGTTGTGGTTTTTAGCACTTCCATATCAAGTCTACTGAGAGATATAAGTTAGAACAATACCCTACTTTTTCATCAGAATTGGTGAGGGCAGCATGGTGAAACATGGGTTAGTGCATGTGCCTCACAATACAAAGGTCCTTAATTCAATCCCGGGCTTGGGATCTTTCTGTGTGGAGTTTGCATGTTCTCCCCGTGACTGTGTGGGTTCCGTCCAGATACTCTGGCTTCCTCACACCTCCAAAACATGCACCTGGGGATAGGTTGATTGGCAACACTAAATTGGCCCTAGTGTGTGAATGTGAGTGTGAATGTTTTCTGTCTATCTTTGTTGGCCCTGCAATGGGGTGGCGACTTGTCCAGGGTGCACCCCGCCTTCCGCCCGAATGCAGCTGAGATAGGCTCCGGCACCCCTCGCGACCCCGAAAGGGTCAAGCGGTAGAGGATGGATGGATGGATGGTGACAGCAGAGGATTTTAGCATGCATGTGCATGTACGAGCCATTCTGCCCCACAACAAGAGGGTAGAGAAATACGAGGAACTTATTGACTCGACTTTTGACTACAACTGGATAAAAAATGGTGGATTCACCCCACAGCTCTTCAGGTGAACCTCTACAATGGGGATATCCGCTGACATAACTTAAGCAAATTATATTACTTAAGTTTCAAATTCCAAAAAATTGGTTTGGAGCAAGTGTTGATAGAGGCAGGATTGTTTTATTATTTACCGCTATGCCTCCATGGTTTGATTTAAAAATTTGTATACGTATTGGGATCCCAAATACGTAAAATAGGTAATAGGTAATGCCAATAAGTAAAAAACCTTGATTTTGCACTGTAAGGCCAGTTTAAAAGCAAGGTCTTATTGCAACCTAATGACAAAAATAACAGAAAGTTAAATGATTACCTCTGTCAACTGTCAGATGATGCAAAATGCATTGGACTATTACTGGCGCTGTATCTCTCAGAGCCACACTGTTAAAAGCAAGTTCTTCTCAAATAGTGGAGAAGGCCCCCCAGAATGCATCTGACAGCAACCCCCGCGACCCTGAAAGGGACAAGCAGTAGAAAATGGATGGATGGATGTTACATGTTGAAACTATGGTATTTTGGGGAGCCAATAATGGATTAAATTTTAATTAATTAATTTGTGGTATGGGCCGTGTCACAGAATCCGAGTAACTTGAAAACCAAAGTACACTTCTGTTATAATTATTAGGAATTAATTGTGGTTTATGAATAGTTGGTGGATGGGACACGCCCATTTAAGCTGCAGGCCAAAGGCAAGGCACAAGCTAGTGGGGGCAAAGTCTCAGGACATATCATGGTTGTAGAAGACACAAAAACTGAAACAACAACAATGTCTGCATATTGTCTAAAACAGTGGTTTTTAACCTTGTTGGAGGTACCGAACCCCACCAGTTTCATATGCCCATTCACCAAACCCTTCTTTAGTGGAAAAAAAATAAATAAATAAAAAAAAATTAAAATTCAAGACAAAGTTATATGTTTTTTTACTGGTGCACAAAATAAACATGGACATCACCTTGTTCAAAAAACAAAACCAACACAGTGCATGAACTCACAACTAATTACACACCTGCAAATCAGATGGAAAATTAGAGGGAACATTGTTTCGGGGTATCCATAATACGCAGATATGGAGAAGTTTTTATTTACACGATGAGTCGGGTGTGTCTTGACCTCCACTGTGGAGGCTCCGTCAAACCCCTGAGGCCGACTCACCGAACCCCTAGAGTTCGATCGAACCCAGGTTAAGAACCACTGGTCTAAAACATTGTACAGGACCCTTACCCTAGTAGTAACACAGCCCATGAAAAACAAAACGTTTGTACTTTATGCCTAGCCTGAAACACACTACGACTCCACCTGTCAATTATCGCATTGATTGGTCATTTACATTGACCATATGGTGAAGTGTGCACTCTTCTACTCCAAATTGCATGAACGTGTGCGTGCACTAGCTTTTATAGGTCTGAATGTTTTTGTACATACGCAGATTTGTGTTTCTCTCGAAGATCTGTGCACAAGTCCGCCACTGTAGTCCAACGTTGTAGTCAATAAATTTGTTCTTTTTCTCTATCCTCTTGTTGTGGGGCAGACAGGCTTGTTGCACACGCACTCCTCCGCTGTTGCCATTTCTAATACAAAGTAGTGTATCGTTTCGAACATACAGGTGACATTTCAAATATTAGAATAACGTGAAAATGTTTGTTTATAACAACAATTAGATTTACAATTTATTTCAAAATATTTCAAGCCTTTTTATAAAATTTTTATTACTATGGCTTATTAGTTTTTGAACATTTTTACATGGAAATCTCTGAAAAATTGGGGTTTTCAAAAACTGTAAGCTGTGATCATGAAAATGATTACAAATATAGGCTTGACATATCTCCCTTGATATGTACTGAATTTATATCACATATTAGTTTCACATTAGAAGTTGAGTTGCAGAAATTGATAAACTTATATTAACATTATTGGAGTTTCACCTGTATATTTGTCAGTAGACTCCAGAAGAAAGCGCTAAAATCTAGAACATGGCTGACGGGCAGAAGACACAGTCAAAGAAAATGCACATATATAGGACTGCCCACAAAAAACGGCGCATCCTGAAGAGAGAGTCAGAAAGTGGTTTGAAGACGATCTGTAAAATTGTAAGACTGTACATAAAATTATAAAAAATGTTTGTCCTGTTTTTAAGTTCTTTTGACAGCCAAGCTACATACCAGCAGAGGTTATCTGGCCCCATTCAACAGTCTACTATTCTGGTTGTGAACAGTGACAATAGCAACATCCTGAAGGCTTCTGGGAGAAATATGTAAGTATAATTTACCGTATTTTTTGGAGTATAAGTCGCTCCGGAGTATACGTCGCACCTGCCGAAAATGCATAATAAAGAAGAAAAAAAATATATATAAGTTGCACTGGAGTATAAGTCGCATTTTTTGGGGAAATTTGTTTGATAAAACTCAACACTTTGAATAGACATTTGAAAGGCAATTTAAAATAAATAAAGAATAGTGAACTGGCTGAATCACGATTCTGAATCACGTTGTGCGATTCAGAATCGATTCTCATTTTTAAAGAAATCCATTTTTTGAAGAAAAAAATGTGGATTTAAAAAAAAAAAAAAGTTTTAATTTTTTTTATCAATCCAACAAACCAATACATAGCAATTCCAAAACCAAACCTGACCCAGCAACACTCAACTGTAATAAACAGAGCAATTGAGAGGAGACACAAACACGACACAGAAAAAAACAAAAGTAGTGAAAAAAAAGAAATATGGTTAGCGCCTTGCATGGCAGCTTCTCCATCAGTGTGTGAATGTGTGTGTGAATGGGTAAATGTGGAAGTAGTGTCAAAGAGCTTTGAGTACATTGAAGGTAGAAAAGCGCTATACAAGTACAACCCATTTATCATTTATTATTTAACAACAGTATCAATATTAGTTATAATTTCAGCACAGCAGAGATTAAAAATCCCTCACTGACATTATCATTAGACATTTATAAAAAAAAAAAAAAAAGAACAATAGTGTCACAGTGGCTTACACTTGCATCGCATCTCATAAGCTTGACAACACACTGTGTCCAATGTTTTCACAAAGGTAAAATAAGTCATATTTTTGGTTCGTTTAATAGTTAAAACAAATTTACATTATTGAAATCAGTTGATAAAACATTGTCCTTTACAATTATAAAAGCTTTTTTTTTTTTTAAATCTACTACTCTGCTAGCATGTCAGCAGACTGGGGTAGATCCTACCGAAATCCTATGTATTGAATGAATACAGAATTGTTTTGAATCGGAAAAATATCGTTTTTGAATGAAGAATCGCGTTGAATCGAAAAAATCGATATATAATCAAATCGCGACCTCAAGAATCGATATTGAATCGAATCGTGGGACACCAAAAGATTCGCAGACACAGAGCTACTGAAAGTCTGCTGTAGAAGCTACACTTGAACCTTCACCCAGGGCTACCACTCTTAGGTCCAAACTAAAACAAAGAAAGTCCCAGAAAGATCTCGTGGAAGAGGCAGAACAAGACAGTTTTGGCAATCTCTTTGGCTTGGGGGAGCGAAGAGTCCTAGGAAGGGCACTGCTTCACCACTCAGAAATGTTCCGAAATTAAAGGAGCCAAAAATCTTTGAAGGATACCTGCAAGTCTGCCCAATTGCACTGGCGGAAATACGACAGACAAGATGCTCTGCATGTGGTCTTGTACTCACAACTATTATGGATAAAATTAATTGGAACAGACATGTAACGTCAAGCGGCAAAATTCTGGTCCCAGTATTGACCCCTGTGGTACACTGCTGACTATGTCTACACCACAAAAGATGTGTTTTTTAATGCCATGAAATAGATCCTATTGGTTGCTTTTCACCCGGTTTAAACCACCACAATGATGCGATACCCTCGTAATTTGTTAAATTAGATTGCCTTTTATTGTCAAATCCACACATGCACCAGATGCACACAAATCTAGACTATTTCGAGTAGTCATTTCTCAATCCTTGAGCAAGATCATTAGTGTGTATTAAATGAGCTGTCAGACGGAATGTCAAAATCTGCCATTACTTACAGAAATATACATAAGCCCTGCTATAGAACACATAATCAGTAATGTCCTCTGTTTATTTACAGTGCCATTACAACGTTGGTAATTATAGATATTACATTCTGAATTATATCAACTGTATATATTTTTTCTCCTCCAATCTTGCAGGTTTTACTTACCCCATGGAATAACAACAGACAAGGACAATAACTATTGGGTAACTGATGTGGCTCTTCATCAGGTAAGATTATTACACCTTTTTAATATTCAGACGGATCTGTTTTCAGATACACTTTTTTATGAATAATATATATTGTAAGCCAGGGGTCAGCAACGCGGTGCCCGCGGGCACCAGGTCGCCCGTAAGGACCAGATGAGTCGCCCCCTGGCCTGTTCTAAAAATAGCTCAAATAGCAGCACTTACCAGTGAGCTGCCTCTATTTTTTAAAATTGTATTTATTTACTAGCAAGCTGGTCTCGCTTTGCTTGACATTTTTAATTCTCAGAGAGACAAAACTCAAATAGAATTTGAAAATCCAAGAAAACATTTTAAGACTTGGTCTTCACTTGTTTAAATAAATTCATTCATTTTTTTTACTTTGCTTCTTATAACTTTCAGAAAGACAACTTTAGAGAAAAAATACAACCTTAAAAATGATTTTAGGATTTTTAAACACATATAAATTTTTACCTTTTAGATTCCTTCCTCTTCTTTCCTGACAATTTAAATCAATGTTCAAGTACATTTCTTTTTTTTTATTGTAAAGAATAATAAATACATTTTTATTTAATTCTTCACTTTAGCTTCTGTTTTTTCGACAAAGAATGTTTGTAAAATATTTCTTCAAACTTATTATGATTAAAATTCCCCAAAAATATTCTGGCAAATCTAGAAAATCTGTAGAATCAAATCTTATTTCAAACTCTTTTGAATTTCATTTAAAATTTTTGTTCTGGAAAATCTAGAAGAAATAATGATTTGTCTTTGTATAGCTTGGTCCAATCTGTTATATATTCTAACAAAGTGCAGATTGGATTTTAACCTATTCAAAACATGTCATCAAAATTCTAAATTTAATCTTAATCAGGAAAAATTACAAATGATGTTTCATAAATTATTTTTATTAATTTTTTACAAAAAGATTCGAATTAGCTAGTTTTTCTCTTCTTTTTTTGGTAGAATGTTGAATTTTAAAGAGTCGAAATTGAAGATGGCTTCACGGTGGCAGAGGGGTTAGTGCGTCTGCCTCACAATGCGAAGGTCCTGCAGTCCTGGGTTCAAATCCAGGCTCGGGATCTTTCTGTGTGGAGTTTGCATGTTCTCCCCGTGAATGCGTGGGTTCCCTCCGGGTACTCCGGCTTCCTCCCACTGGGGATAGGTTGATTGGCAACACTAAATTGGCCCTAGTGTATGAATGTGAGTGTGAATGTTGTCTGTCTATCTGTGTTGGCCCTGCAATGAGGTGGCGACTTGTCCAGGGTGTACCCCGCCTTCCGCCCGATTGTAGCTGAGATAGGCGCCAGCGCCCCCCGCAACCCCAAAAGGGAATAAGCGGTAGAAAATGGATGGATGGATGGAAATTGAAGATAAACTATGTTGCAAAATTTAATATTCATTTTTTCCCCTAGTTCCTCCTTTTTTAAGCCATTCAATTATGTGTTTTTTTCCTCATTTATTCTCTATAAAAAATCTTCCGTAAAAGGAATAAAAATGTACAACGGAATGACAGACAGAAATACAAATTTTTTTTACATATATATAGATTTATTTATTAAAGGTGAATTGAGCAAATTGGCTATTTTGGGCAATCTATTTAAGTGTGTATCAAACTGATAGCCCTTCGCATTAATCAGTAGCCAAGAAGTAGCTCTTGGTTTCAAAAAGGTTGGTAACCCCTGTTGTAAGGTATATACCGGTATTGTAAAGTAAGCAATAACTATTCTCTTTCATACACTCATCAGGTTTTAAAAGTGAGCAGTGATGGCAGCGATCAAACTTTGGTGTCCCTGGGAGAGGCTTTCACAGCAGGAAGTGACCAAAACCATTTCTGTCAGCCCACTGACGTGGCTGTCGACTACGAAAGTGGGAACATTTTTGTGTCCGACGGCTACTGTAATGCCAGGATACTGAAGTTCTCTGCTGATGGCAAATACCTCTCTGAGTGGGGAGCTGGTAGGCCAATTGCTTGACACACACACATACACACACGTGCAAACACATACACATCTGTATTTGTAGTGGTGGTTGCATGGCTTTAGATATTTCAAAGAATACTCAAACAAGATGAAAGTCAGGGTTGACTTCGACGTCATTTATATTTTTCAATGTTAAAAATAAAATTAATTGCAATGCTTTGCAACAATCTTTATTCACTATCAACAGACAAGTTATGCACAGGAATCGCACAGACCAGTTGGTATATCAACAACAAGCTTTGAATCAGTTTTAACATTAACTTAACTTATTTTTTTTAAAACTACTTTTCTTACCTGAGGAGACCTTACTTTTGTGTGTTTGGGGTATGTCCCGAAAATAAAAAATCAAACCGTGGAGCCATTGTGGCGATATTTAAAAAAAAATCTTGACTTCCCTCTTACTTCCTCCAACGAGCTGTTTGGAATTTGCTTTGTCTTGTGATGTTGTCTGTCCTGTGACGTCAGCGGATAAATCCATATATGTTAGAAATTTACAGAAAGATATTTGTACAAGTCCGCCATTGTAGTCCAACATTATAGTCAATTAGCTGTGCTATTGTAATACAAAGTAGTGTAAAGTTCTAACTTATACAGTGGGGCAAAAAAGTATTTAGTAAGGCACCGATTGTGCAAGTTCTCCCACTTATAATGATGACAGAGGTCTGTAATTTTCATCATAGGTACACTTCAACTGTGAAAGTATGTGAAAAAAAATTCAGGAATTCACATTGTAGGAATTTTAAATAAATTATTTGTAAATTATGGTGGAAAATAAGTATTTGGTCAACCATTCAAAGCTCTCACTGATGGATGGAGGTTTTAGCTCAAAATCTCACGATACATGGCCCCATTCATTCCTTCCTTAACACGGATCAATCGTCCTGTCCCCTTGGCAGAAAAACAGCCCCAAAGCATGATGTTTCCACACCCATGCTTCACAGTAGGTATGGTGTTCTTGGGGTGCAACTCAGTATTCTTCTTCCTCCAAACACGACAAGTTGAGTTTATACCAAAAAGTTCTATTTTGGTTTCATCTGACCAGATATCATCCATGTATCCATTTTGGTATAAACTCAACTCGTCGTGTTTGGAGGAAGGACAATACTGGGTTGCATCCCAAGAACACCACACCTACTGTGAAGCATGGGGGTGGAAACATCATGATTTGGGGCTGTTTTTCTGCTAAGGGGACAGGACGATTGATCCGTGTTAAAGAAAGAATGAATGGGGCCAGGGCTTCATGGTGGCAGAGGGGTTAGTGTGTTTGCCTCACAATACGAAAGTCCTGCAGTCCTGGGTTCAAATCCAGGCTCGGGATCTTTCTGTGTGGAGTTTGCATGTTCTCCCCGTGAATGCGTGGGTTCCCTCCGGGTACTCCGGCTTCCTCCCACTTCCAAAGACATGCACCTGGGGATAGGTTAATTGGCAACACTAAATTGGCCCTAGTGTGTGAATGTGAGTGTGAATGTTGTCTGTCTATCTGTTGGCCCTGCGATGAGGTGGCAACTTGTCCAGGGTGTACCCTGCCTTCCGCCCGATTGTAGCTGAGATAGGCGCCAGCGCCCCCCGCGACCCCGAAAGGGAATAAGCGGTAGAAAAATGGATGGATGAATGGATGAATGGGGCCATGTATCGTGAGATTTTGAGCCAAAACCTCCTTCCATCAGTGACAGCTTTGAATGGTTGACCAAATACTTATTTTCCACCATAATTTACAAATAAATTCTTAAAAATTCCTACAATGTGAATTCTTTGATTTGTTTTCACATTCTGTCTCTCATAGTTGAAGTGTACCTATAATGAAAATTACAGACCTCTGTCATCATTTTAAGTGGGAGAACTTGCACAATCGGTGGCTGACTAAATACTTTTTTGCCCCACTGTATATGTCAGTAGATTTGATATGGGAGCGCTGAAACTACAGCCTGGATGACTGGGAGAAGACGTAGTCAAGTGGAGGCATGTAAATAAGTCCGCCCACAAAATGCCGCATCCTGAAGAGACTTGAAGACAATCATAAACCACAAGGCTTGAAGACAATCTGTAAAACAATCCATGCAAAATTTTGACCAGAGAAACATCTTTACATGTTATGTAGACCACAAGGAAGTCTTAGTCTTAGTTTAGTCTTCCTTTTTATTGTCATTCAAAATGGAACTTTACAGTACAGATAAGAACCAAATTTTGTTGCATTAGCTCATGGTAGTGCAGGATAAAAAAGCAATAAGGTGCAGATATAAATAAATAGATTACTGTACAGATAAATATCTTGCACTTTTGCATATGCATCCACATTTATATGGATGTATGTTATATTGTCTTTTTATTCCAGCAGAAGTGTTTTAAATCTAGGCAAAAATCATAACATGACCCCTTTAACATTCACCTGTTATGCACCCTAAATTCTACGGCTGTGGAGAGGTAACATTTACACTCTAGTAATGTGTCAACTTGCATCATCTGCAACAGTAAACACCAAGGTTTACTACCCCATAACCGATGCTGCGTGTTTAAAAATAGGTTACTTATTCAATCTAAAAACACAAAAATCTGGAAAAATTGACAAAATCATATGATTTTAAATCCAAGTCCACCCTCTTCTCTTTCTCCAGTTTGAGAGTCTGCCTGTTTGTTGTTGAATTTAGCCAATATAGTAATTATCTTGGTGAAGCGCACAATTTCACCACAATAACTCCTGCCGTCTGTTGGAATAGACCCGTGCCACCTTCTGCACCCAACCCGGTGAATGACCACGTAGAATGCAGCAAACTCGCAGCACAGCTGCAACGCGAATGCACCCATTGCAACATCAGTACAAAAGAAAATATGTTTAATTGGTTTTTATATGTTCAATTTTAGTTCATGTCAAACAACGCAGTTGACCCCCCGCAAAATACCAAAACAAACAACAAAAGGTTGCTGTGACAAAAAAATAGTGAAATTACAAGACAAACATAGATAGGAGAGAGACACTATGACTATAGCAAAAACTTGTTAGCTATACAACGCTTAAACGTTGCACAAGGCTCAACAGACAGAGTACAAGGTACAAACCCCGTTTCCATATGAGTTAGGAAATTGTGTTAGATATAAATATAAACGGAATACTATGATTTGCAAATCATTTTCAACCCATATTCAGTTGAATATGCTACAAAGACAACATATTTGATGTTCAAACTGATAAACATTTTTTTTTTTTTTGCAAATAATCATTAACTTTAGATTTTAATGCCAGCAACACATGACAAAGAAGTTGGGAAATATGAAAAAATAAATACTGACAAAGTTGAAGAATGCTCATCAAACACATATTTGGAACATCACACAGGTGTGCAGGCTATATGGGAACAGGTGGGTGCCGCGATTGGGTATAAAAGCAGTTTCCATGAAATGCCAAGTAATTCACAAACAAGGATGGGGCGAGGGTCACCACTTTGTAAGCAAATTGTCGAACAGTTTTAGAACAACATTTCTCAACGAGTTATTGCAAGGAATTTAGTGATTTTACCATCTACGGTCCGTAAAATTATCAAAAGGTTTAGCGAATCTGGAGAAATCACTGCACGTTAGCGATGATATTACGGACTTTTGATCCCTCAGGCGGTACTGCATCAAAAACCGACATCGGTGTGTAAAGGATATCACCACATGGGTTCAGGAACACTTCATAAAACCACTGTCAGTAACTACATTTGGTTGCTACATCTTTAAGTGCAAGTTAAAACTCTGCTATGCAAAGCAAAACCCATTTATCGACAACACCAAGGAACGCTGCTGGCTTCGCTGGGCCCGAGCTCATGTAAGATAGTCTGATGCAAACTGTAAAAGTGTTGTGTGGTCTGACGAGTCCACATTTCAAATTATATTTGGAAACTGAATGTGGTGTCCTCCGGAACAAAGAGGAAAATAACCATCCGGATTGTTATAGGCGCAAAGTTCAAAAGCTAGCATCTGTGATGGTATGGGGGTGTATTAGTGCCCAAGGCATGGGTAACTTACACATCTGTGAAGGCACCATTAATGCTGAATGGTCCATACAGGTTTTGGAGCAACACATGTTGTCATCCAAGCAACATTATCATGGATGCCCCTGCTTATTTCAGCAAGACAATGCCAAGCCACGTGTTACAACAGCGTGGTTTCATAGTAAAAGAGTGCGGGTACTTTCCTGGCCTGCCTGCAGTCCTGACCTGTCTCCCGTCGAAAATGTGTGGCGCATTATGAAGCGTAAAATACGACAGCGGAGACCCCGGACTGTTGAACGACTAAAGCTCTACATAAAACAAGAATGGGAAAGAATTCCACTTTCAAAGCTTTAACAATTAGTTTCCTCAGTTCCCAAAACGTTTATTGAGTGTTTTTAAAAGAAAAGGTGATATAACACAGTGGTGAACATGCCCTTTCCCAACTACTTTGGCACGTGTTGCAGCCAAGAAATTCTAAGTTAATTATTATTTGACTAAAAAAAAAAAGGGAATGAGTTTGAACATCAAATATCTTGTCTTTGTAGTGCATTCAACTGAATGTGGGTTGAAAAGGATTTGCAAATCATTCTATTCCGTCTATATTTACATCTAACACAATTTCCCAACTCATATGGAAACGGGGTTTGTACTTTCAAGGACATGAAAAAACTAGGAAGAACTGGAAGTAACCGTAAGAATAGCTTACGAAAACAGGAAGGTTGGAGCTAGAAACAACAAGCATAATCATGGCCTTGTCGAAGACAAAGACCACAAGGAAGGCTCATCAGCTGAAATAGAGCAAACTCAGCAATAGGCTAATCGTGGCTTTTTACCATTTCATCATCGAGAACATCTAGATGTATTATTGTCTGACATAATTTCCTTGCTGAAGCTGGTAAACCTGTTCACTTTAAAGGATGGAACTTTATTATCATTGCACTTAAAAAGTACAACAAAATAAAATTTCCAGTACAAACCCATTCAAGATACTTACATGATTACACAGCATGAACATTGTTGCCATTCTTTTTATCTAGGCTCATCAGACAGGAGGAGGCATATACCATTTCGGATCCCCCACAGCCTGGCATTTCTCCCCAAGAACAAGGAAGTGTGTGTGGCTGACCGGGAGAATGGACGCATCCAGTGTTTCACAGCTCAAACTGGGGAGTTTGTCAAGGAAATAAAGAAAGAGGAGTTTGGTGGCAGCGTCTTTGCTATCACCTTCCTCCCTGTTGGTGGTGAGTTCATTGACCAAGCTTACCAGCAATTACTGACCTTGGTCAGATTTCATTTTAGCATGTCAACAATTCTGATTTTACTGTAAAAAACATATATACTTTAAAAGGCTCTCTATTTCAATGCACATCAAATTTGTACATTGGTGGGACTTGTACGTGGACCGCAGGGAATGAATCTCCCCACTATTCCCCTTCCCCCTCTGTCCCCCAGTCTCACGTTGCGCTGATTGTATATTTGAATTATGTGGTGACAGCTTGTCAACTGAGGACAATTTGAAAGAACTACGGTATCTCCCCAATGAGAATTTTCCTGGAAATAACACTGCTACTAAAAAGAGTTTTACCTTTGTATTATTTATTATGTTTGTTGAACATCCTTTTTGTCTGTATGTGTGTTTGTGTGTGTGTCTGTGTGTAGGTGAAGATGGCCTTATCTTTGCGGTGAATGGGCTGTCTACGTATGGACAGTCCACTCCTCTTAGTGGTTTTGCAATAAACTACTCAACCAAGGATATTGTGGATACCTTCGTCCCAAAGAAAGGGGTAAAGAAACTTTCATATACCGTATTTCCTTGAATTGCCGCCGGGGCGCTAATTAATTTAAAACCTCTTCTCACTCCTGCGCTTACCAAAGGCATGCGGTAAAAGTAAGCATGCGCTAATTATTTTAAAACCTCTTCTCACTCCGGCACTTACCAAAGGTATGCAGTAAAAATTTGAGTATGATTTAAGCTTGGACCTTAAATCCTACTGAATAGCTCTTAATCTTCTTCCCTTTATGCAATTTCAAATTACCGGTATTGAAATCAGCTTCCTCCATTTTGAAAATGATGACAGGGGAATTGTCACTCTTGACGTCACGAGTTTGACCAGGCGGTAATACTAAGCATGCGCTAATTATTTTGGGAAGCGAGTTTGGCCCGGCAGTAATTCAAGGCAGGCGCATATTATATGCCCTGCGGCAATTCAAGGAAATACGCTATTTACAAATAACTGTGTATGTCTTACAAATGTTATATTACTGTATACACAATCACATACACAATGTTTCCATTTTAGTTTTCGGTATAAAGCGTTTGAAATAACGCAGTTACTTCTTTTCAGAAAGAGGTACCTATAATTGATTACTACAACCATGAGCCACATTCAAGTAGATGACGAACAGGCTTGCTGGCAGGGCAAGGAACAGAATGTATAGGTTCTTTAACGGAGACCAAACAGCAAATACTGACAAAACAAAAGTAGCAGGACAAGAAGTGATTATAAACAGAGGAAAATGAGGTAGGTAGGTAGGTCTTTATGGTCATTTTACAAGTACAACGAAACTTTGTTTTCAGCACAAACCCGCTCAAGATCAGACAAACAAATAGTGTACAGGGTTACAGAACAAGAACGCTGACGGGTCACCACAAGGCGCCCCGTAAAAGATGGGAAAAAGGTAAACGCTGGGAAAGGATGAGTAAAAAAATACAATCTAATTTGGGCTCCCAAAGGGACCCAGTCTGGAGTGGGAAAAAAACCTCCACAGCAAAGCACAAACATATAACAACATGCATCTTGAGATATCTAGCAACAGAGGGGAGTGAGCGGAGGCCACTGTGGCAGGCTGCCTAGCCCTCCATCACCCCGAAGGGTTTCGCGTCAAGGGCATTGGATTGGGGGTAGGGTATATGTGTGTGTGGCGTATATTTTTTTGTGGATGCATGTGTGTGTGTAAGCCTGCCCCGTGTCTCTGTTCCGCGGCTTTGGTGTCGTGCAGTCGCTAGTCAGTCCAAAGTCAACAACAACAGGTGTGTGTCCATGAGAGACAAGAAGGGAGTTTGTTGTGTCTTCGCCGCACTGTCCTTCAGGAGAGTCTCGAAGCCAGGGAAACAATCCAAGTTAGAATATTTGGTATGCGAGTGAAAATAAAATTTGCTTTTCAGTCTAAATTGTCTATGACCTGTCCTCAAAATTCCCTGCAGGGCAGACAGTCCGATGTCATCCAAATCACAAGTGTCCACAGTTCTTCCCGCATCTTCCATTCATTTGTGGCAGCATTGGGGTACTTTGAAGACTGCCAGCAACTTCCAATTTGTCGATAAACCCGAGCAAAGCTTACTCCAATCAGCAGATGCCCTGTTATCATAATTCCGAATAGGTGGATATCTTCATGTCCTCGACAGAAAGGGTCGCCAGGCATGCACACTCCTTCTTCTCCCAAGAGTCCGTTGTGTGTCCAGTAACAACCGCTCCGTCACAACAAACAGGTTTCTCCAAACCCAAGATCTTGTCAGTTTTGTTGAGGCCAGTTAAATAGTTCCAATGTTTAGATTTGGAGAGCAGTGCAAAAAGTGGCAAAAAGAAAGTTAAGACAAAACAAGACAAAGAAGCAAGCAGGAGAGATATGGGAGAGGAAAGGGGAGTGTCCGCCCTCGATGAGTGCCAGAGAGAAATATCAATAATAATAACAACAAAGAAATAACAAACACAGTCTAAACTGTGCAACACTGGGTTGCACTAAGGATATTATACCAGTGAACCCTGTCCTAGCCACAGCACACATAAATAATCGAATCAGTAAAACACACAAAATCACTACTTTGCTACAATTGTTAATTTCTCAGTTCTCACTGTAAAACCATTTGAGTGTCTAGAAAAGGGCTCTATAAATCTAAACCAATATTATTACAAACACACTTTCAATGCATGCAACGATTTTGGCTCACACGAAATCTCACAAGAAAAGTTGTCTAAGATCATCTGATGTGCCACGTTTTCACACACAGTTGTATTTAACAGAACTTTAACATCACACATAACATTTAGGTGGTTAAAACAAAGTTTAATCTACAGAGCGCTTGGATTGATTGAGCATTTTCAATTATAAAGAGTTATAGTTTTCATGACAGTGTTACTAAAACTTAATGTTCTATGATGATCATCCAGCCAAAAGAAACGGTTTCATGGCAAAGTCTGCCTCATTAGTGATGAAATCTACCTTCAATTACGACTTAAGAACTTTTCCCTGACTTACACGGGTGAGCGTATCCACAGTCTGGAAGGGAAAATATGCCTTTAAGATAAATATGCATTAATTCAAGCGTGTAAAAAAAGAACACTTAAAGGGGAACTACACTTTTTGGGGGAATTTTTCCTATCGTTCACAATCCTTATGAGAGACAAAAGGTTTTAGTTTTTTCACGTTCTAACACATCCAAATCAGCTCATTTTTGGTGGCCAGCAATGCAGCTAATGGGAGCAATCAATTTTACCACTAAACTTAGAGAAGGCATTCACTCTTCCTTCGTACTGGCTTTCAGAAGCAGTAGTGCATCCTCCATTAATTTAAATTCAAAAAGATAAGGTTGTTAATTGTCATTAGTTCAAAAAAATGTATCTTTGTTGTTTGTTACCAAGTCTGCCATGATTAGAACACTCACGGAAACGGAAATAAATGCGCCAAAGAATTGGTTCTGGCAATGATTCAAATGAGCAAAATACGGTAAATATTGAACATATTACATATTGTTATGAAAGTGTCTGTTACTAAATTATATAAAGACTTGCAGTGTGTATACACAACGTTCAACATTAGTGGAGGGTTTTGAAGTTGTTTTGGAAGACTTTGAATGCTATTAACTGCATCTTCCAACCATTTTTTTTTATTATTTGAAAAAATTCCAGACCACATTCCAAGTCAAACAGAAGTAAATAGTCTAATAACATGACAATGGTAATATACAGTAAATCTTTACAGTTCGCATAATGTTATTCAAGGTAAAAAATTAAATACTACTGCATGTACACAGCTGATGGTGAATCTGTTTTCAGGATTTTAAAATGCCGCATGATATTGCTGTAACCAAAAATGGCAGCATCTTCGTGGGAGACGCAGGCAGTAACACAGTCTTCAAATTCACCGCTGAGAGTGAGTTCCGTTTTGACATTTTTTATTCTCAATTCAGAACCCTTTTCTTGTAAGATTACACATTCTCTATCCTTCTACGTTGTCTGAATTGCTTTTGTAATCCTATTACAGAGGCACATCGTTCAGTAAAGAAAGCTGGAATTGAAGTTCTTGAAGGTGAGTTTTGTCTCTTAATTCTGTTTTGAAAAGCCACCTCTGAATTGTACATGTACTTCCCCGTAGGAATTCTAAGAAATTCACACCATCATAAATCTGTTACTTCTGATAACACTACTAGACGTGTAACAATACGCCATAAATACGGTGGTAGCTCAGTTATTATAAGTAATCCTTTGTGAAAACCAAATCATACGAAAAACTGAAAAAATGCATATATAGAAATAATTTAAATTAAAATGACAAACATATGAACACAAAAACAACAAATGTTATCGGAAATAATTATAGTTTTACATGCAGAAAACAATGTAAAATACATATAAATGAGGAATGCAATGTATAAATGAAGATTTAACATCACTTTTACCTTTATTGAAGACTGAGATGAGAGGGGAAGAGGAACCTACCTTTATTTCGTAGTGTTTCTAACCTTTATCAAAGTGCTGGAATTTGCAATTTTACATGGCCCAATGGCGGATTATTTTACATTCATACGCAATAACAAAGGCTCACAGTCACCAACGCAAGCACTTCAACCTGTAAAACAATAAGCAGGCAAACATACTGGTTTGTTACACACAATATTTGGCTGTAAGATAATAAAACCAGTGTACAGAAACTGGGAAAAATGTTGGCAAACATTTTTGTCAATGTAGGACATACAGAACCAAAGTACAATGCAATACATTTATATGTAGTACTCTACTTTTCTTTTTAGGAAAGTACAACAGTGACAAATTGAACGGTGCAAATTCTGATTCTAAGGTGCAGAACTAACATTTCAAGACCCATTCCCCATCAGTATTGGGTTAGTTATTGAAAACCATTAATTAGTTACAGTTACTTGTTACTTTATTTCAAAAGTAACTCAGTTACTTACTCCAAAAAGTAATGCGTTACTGTGAAAAGCAACTATTTAGTTACTTATTTCTTTAAAAAAAAATTTAAGGCTCCCATTAATGCCCTTTTAGCCTTCAATTCAGTGCTGTTATTGCACTGGAGGATAATACAATCTGTTGATCAATTTGACATGCATTTGCATCACCGAACTCTGCTAAGCAATGTGGTCTACATACAACACACAAAGACAAAGATATGTTTCAAAGGGCCAATTTTTTGGGGGCCAGAACAAAATGACAAAACTATTTTAAATAGATGCAACATACCATACATAAGTAACAAACCACATAATAACAATATGTCACAACATAGCTGTAAACCTGGCTTCACCCAAGGAAGGAACACGCGACATGATTATACGTCACGTCACTAAATACCGCACACATACACACACGCCTAACCAGGCGTTTTTTTCTGTCAAGGAATTGTGAAATAAAATCATGTCTTCAGGAGATCAACACTGTACTGAAGCCCAGAACACTCCGCATTTCCCCACTTTTAGTTAAGAGAAAAGGAAAGATTGGCCAGGCCCACTAGTATCCCTCTTTATATTTGTGAACTTTATAGTCTATACGTTTAGAGTGATGTGATAATCAAACACTCTAGAAGTCTAGAATGAAAGAGTATATAAGAGAATTGATAGAGTGTGTGTACCTTCAGTGCTGAATGATGAGCAGAGGAAGAGTTTGGAGTGTCTTCTTTAGCTTGCTTTCCATTTTTATGTACTCACTGTCCAATGTGTCCAGGTACTTGGAACATGTTCTCCATGCCATTTGCTGTTTGATGCCCGATATCTTGCTAATTAGCTTCCTGAAAGCGGGTGACTCCACTGTAGAAATAGCCTGCATGTCTTCTACCACATACGCTGCAATGGCTCTATCAATATTGTCCTGGCTAGCAGTCCCTCTTTAAAATCCTTAAATGGTAGTGGAGTTGAAGGTAAAGTGGCATCAGAGTCTGTGTCTCTCTTTACTAGCTTCGTCGAAGCATGTTGCTTTTGTAGCTGATTTGAATTGCTGTTTTGGGCAGTACATAGGATCTTTGATCCAAGACACGACTTATATTTAACTAAAATGTTCTTTTCTTTGTGCTTAACAAAAGAAAAGTAGTGAGAATATCTCCATGTTAAGAAACTTGACTTCGGCTCCGCAATGATGTCTTGTTAGTAAACACAGACACGCCCCCCCGCCCCACTTGCTTGCTTATGGTTGTCCCCCGCCCCACACACACACACACACGCACACACACACACACACACACACACACACACACACACACACACACACACACACACACACACACACACACACACACACACACCAAACACAGCGCGCCTCTTGTGAGACAGGAAGAATTAGGACGACACTGCAGCTATAAAACACACTCAGATCTTCTCGGTTTCTAGCCGATACTATATAAAAAAATAACGTACAATAACGCAATAACGCATCATTAGTACCGGTAACTGAGTTACTGAATATAAAAAATAACGCATTAGACTTCTAGTTACCGCCGAAAATAATGGTGTTTTTGTAACGCGTTAGTCCAAACACCGTTCCCCATCTGTACTAAACAAAGTCGGGACACTATATTTCATTTTATCTACTTGTCTTCCTACGTTTACAGCTTTAGTTTTCAACAAGGACACTTTAACAACAGGAAAGATTGATTTTGACGTTTATTAATAGATTGCACAGTATAGTACATATTCAGTACAATTCACAACTAAATGGTAACACCCGAATAAGTTTTTCAACTTGTTTAAGTCGGGGTCCATGTTCTGGGGTCTTCTGGCTTTCTACTTGGGACTTTTGCTAAGCCTTGACAACAAAGGCTGTACAACACCGTATTTTTAAGTAAGATATGAGGCACGTTGAGTCAGAGAGCATGGGTCCGGTGAAAGATAGGAAGTTAATTTGGTTCAGTACAGAAGCGAGGTTATGTAATCTAATTTAAAACACATGTACTGTTAAAAACTGGATAACTACTTATTACTATCACTGGTACTCTCTTTGCATTAGAAACTAAAAAAACAAAAAAAAAACTTGAAGTTTCTTTAAGCTGCATGAAAGGTTGGATTTCTATAGTTTTGTGCATCTTCAAAGCATACTCTTCTAGAGAGTTTAATTTACATTTCGAAATGTGTAACTTTAGTGTTATTCAAATATGCAGGTTTCACTATGGGTCTGATGTACTAAAGGATTGTGTGTACTAAAACACTTGCAAATTTGATAGCACACGCACAGCTTATTTACTAAAGGTGTGGACAGAGGTTTGCATGAGAATAAGGAGAGCAATCAATTCAGTGTTTTTCTTTCTTCATGAATATTCATTATAGATGATAATCTTCAGAACGGCTATAATAATACTTGGAGGTGAAGCTGCAAATATAATTACTCTGCAAACGCAGTTTGATGTATCAAGAATAAAACTCAACTGTGAAGGTTATTTTGTGTCTTTATTTAGCACATCTGGAAAGTACGTGCAAACTGAATGGCAGAAATGGCTGTGAGAAAGAAGGCGATCGCACTGCAGTCTTATGTAAACTTGTCAACATATATGGACTGTCAAAAATGAAAATATCAGACATATTGTCTATTCAGAAATATAATTTATAATTTTAGGTACATAGGCTCCCACATACATTACATTAATACAATACATACCTACACACTTAAGGTACATACATCCACACACACATTTACTGTACAAACATACATAAACATATATCAATATAACATACATCCATAAACGTGGATGCATATGCAAAAGTGCAATATATTTATCCGTACAGTAATCTATTTATATCTGCACCTTATTGCTCCTTTATCCTGTACTACCATGAGCTAATGCAACAACATTTCATCCTTATTTGTACTGCAGAGTTCAAATTTGAATGACAATAAAAGGAAGTCTAAGTCTAAGTCTCTACACATACTGTTCATGTACAAGTTCACTCATTCATATAATCCCGTTTCATCAAACATATAAGTTTGAACCCCTAGGGCTGTGGTTCTCAAATGGGGGTACTTGAAGGTATGCCAAGGGGTACATGAGATTTGTTTTAAATATTCTAAAAATAGAAACAACTCAAAAATCCTTTATAAATATATTTATTGAATAACACTTCAACAAAATATGAATGTAAGCTCATAAACTGTGAAAGGAAATGCAACAATGCAATATTCAGTGTTGACAGCTAGATTTTTTGTGGACATGTTCCATAAATATTGATGTTGAAGATTTCTTTTTTGTAAAGAAATGTTTAGAATGAAGTTGATGAATCCAGATGGATCTCTATTACAATCCCCAAAGGGGGCACTTTAAGTTGATGATTAATTCTAGGTGTAGAAATCTTGATTTATAAGTGAATTACTTGTTTATTTTTCAACAAGGTTTTAGTTATTTTTATATCTTTTTCCAAATAGTTCAAGAAAGACCACTACAAATGAGCAATATTTTGCACTGTTATACAATTTAATAAATCAGAAACTGATGACATAGTGCTGTATTTTACTTCTTTATCTCTTTTTTTCAACCAAAAATGCTTTGCTCTGATTGTGGGGTACTTGAATTAAAAAAATGTTCACAGGGGGTACATCACTGAAAAAAGGTTGAGAACCACTGCCCTAGGGGAAACTGTATAGCACGGCACACTGACAAAGCTTAACCTATTGTTACTATAACAATCTACAAGGTTAATACAGTGTGCTTCTCTTTCTTCCCCTCCATTTATCTGCTTTCTTTTGTAATTCAAGTTATCATTACATATATGTATCTTTGGATTTGAAACAATTGGGTGTATAAAGGTTTTACTTCACTAAATTTCACTTTTACTATCATAATTGTACATATCGCATATACTGATGTTCTATTTTTGTTGTTGTTGTCTCTGAGGGATTTTTAATCACTGCTATGCTGAAATTATAACTAATATTGATACTGTTGTTGATAATATTCATTTTTGTTTCACTACTTTTGATTTGTTCTATGTCGTGTTTGTGTCTTCTCAATTGCTCTGTTTATTGCAGTTCTGTGTGTTGCTGGGTCAGATTTGGTTTTGGAATTGGATTGCATTGTTATGGTATTGCTCTGTTGTGGTTTGTTGGATTGATGAAAATAAATAAATCTATTTTTTTTAAAATGAGAATCGATTCTGAATCGCACAACATATTCGAATCGATTTTTTCCCACACCCCTAATTGTTACTTTACTGCATGTTGCTTTTTTTCCCATCTGAAATTCAATTAATTGGAAATACATACCTTGTCACTAATTGCATTTATTTCTGTGTAGAAATTGAGACCTATATCCAAACCAAAGTGAAGCCAGAGCTGAATGTGTCAAAAACAGCAACAGTCCAACAGAAGCCAAAAACAGCTCAACGCCTTCAGCCACCGAATGATGAGAAGACAAAGATTGTTTCGAAGACAAACAAAGAGCAAGGTCTCCAACCTGTGGTTATCACTGTACTCCTACTTGTTCCTCTTATGCTGGTCAGCGCCATCGGAGTCTTTTTCTGCTGGAGAAAGAACAGTAAGACAAGACACATGTTTTCATACATCACATAGTTCCAAAATTATTTTTCCCATTAAAATGTATGCGTTTTAAGGTCATTAAACGTGTTGAATAATGTTTACATTTGGAAAAAGTCAAAAGTTTGAATAGTTTGTAATTACCGTATTTCCTTGAATTGCCGCAGGGCATATAGTATGCGCCTGCCTTGAATTACTGCTGGGTCAAACACGCTTCCCAAAATAATTAGCGCATGCTTAGTATTACCGCCTGGTCAAACTCGTGACGTCACGAGTGACACTTCCCCTGTCATCATTTTCAAAATGGAGAAGGCTGATTTCAATACCAGTAATTTGAAATCGCATAAAGGGAATATTAATAAGCGCTATTCAGTAGAATTTAAGGTCCAAGCTTACATCACACTCAAATTTTTACTGCATACCTTTGGTAAGTGCCGGAGTGAGAAGAGGTTTTAAAATAATAAGCGCATGCTTACTTTTACCGCATGCCTCTTGTAAGCACAGGAGTGAGAAGAGGTTTGAATTAATTAGCGCCCCGGCGGCAATTCAAGGAAATACGGTAGTTTAGAAATTATGCGTTCAAAGGCAATAGGGCCTAAAATAAATAAAGAATAGTAAACAACAGGCTGAATAAGTGTACGTTATATGACGCATAAATAACCAACTGAGAAGGTGCCTGGTATGTTAACGTAACATATTATGGTAAGAGTCATTCAAATAACTATAACACATAGAACATGCTATACGTTTATCAAACAATCTGTCACTCCTAATCGCTAAATCCAATGAATTCTTCTTCCTCGGTGTCGCTTCTAAACAACTCTGCCAATTCCAAAGGTAGACAATGCGCAGCTTCCTCTCCTATCGGTACGTTGCTTATATCAGAGTCATCGTCAGTTGCAGTTCTAATTGTTCCAGCCTTTCTGAATCCAGACAGGATGGTTTCGGTTGTCACTAAAGCCTGATTTTTTATTGGTTGACGTGTGTGTGTGTGTGACGATTGCTGATATACACCTAGTCTCTTACGTGAATGAGATGAATAATATTTCATATATTATGGTAATGTGTTAATAATTTTACACATAAATCGCCCCAGAGTATAAATCGCACCCCCAGCCAAACTATGAAAAAGACTGCGATTTATAATCCGATGGCCGCAAGCTGCTACAAATGAATGAATGAATGTTTGTACGCCGAGACATGATCTCCCCACTGAGGGATATTTGACACGATGTAAACCGAAAAGGTCGCAAATAGAGGCGTTAAAATCGGGGTTCCACTGTATACAGTTGCACTTTAACCCCCGTTGTAAATAACATTTATTTTCAAAATGTACAAATCTATATGGACAAAAATCATACAACACAGTGACGTTTTTGATCAAAGATAAGTTTAATTATATTAAAAGTTTTATTTAGTTGATTTTAAGTAATAAACTACCAAACTACTACCAATATATTTCATCATTATGTATTTATTACTACTGCCGATATATGACAACATTCCACACATATTTACAATATTACAGATTTGTATACAGTGTACATACTGTAAGTATACAGTGGGGCAAAAAAGTATTTAGTCAGCCACCGATTGTGCAAGTTCTCCCACTTAAAATGATGACAGAGGTCTGTAATTTTCATCATAGGTACACTTCAACTGTGAGAGACAGAATGTGAAAAAAAAAATCCAGGAATTCACATTGTAGGAATTTTAAAGAATTTATTTGTAAATTATGGTGGAAAATAAGTATTTGGTCAACCATTCAAAGCTCTCACTGATGGAAGGAGGTTTTGGCTCAAAATCTCACGATACATGGCCCCATTCATTCTTTCCTTAACACGGATCAATCGTCCTGTCCCCTTAGCAGAAAAACAGCCCCAAAGCATGATGTTTCCACCCCCATGCTTCACAGTAGGTGTGGTGTTCTTGGGATGCAACTCAGTATTCTTCTTCCTCCAAACACGACAAGTTGAGTTCATACCAAAATAGATACATGGATGATACAGCAGAGGATTGGGAGAATGTCATGTGGTCAGATGAAACCAAAATAGAACTTTTTGGTATAAACTCAACTTGTCGTGTTTGGAGGAAGAAGAATACTGGGTTGCTTACCAAGAACACCACACCTACTGTGAAGCATGGGGGTGGGAACATCATGCTTTGGGGCAGTTTTTCTGCTAAGGGGACAGGACGATTGATCCGTGTTAAGGAAAGAATGAATGGGGCCATGTATCGTGAGATTTTGAGCCAAACCTCCTTCCATCAGTGAGAGCTTTGAATGGTTGACCAAATACCTATTTTCCACCATAATTTACAAATAAATTATTTGAAATTCCTACAATGTGAATTCCTGGATTTTTTTTCACATTCTGTCTCTCACAGTTGAAGTGTACCTATGATGAAAATTACAGACCTCTGTCATCATTTTAAGTGGGAGAACTTGCACAATCGTTGGCTGACTAAATACTTTTTTGCCCCACTGTATGTATGTTAATACTTATACATATTATATAGAGCATGGAGACACCTCACTAGAAGACAATACAATCTTCTGTATGAGGGCTTTTCTTCATTTCAAATATGTTGACTCTTGTCCGCTTGCAGACCGACATGAGGACATGAAGATGGAACCCAGCGCTGCTGGAGGGATCTTCGAAAAAATCAGAGGTAATATATTTAAAAATATTTTATTTATGTTGTCTAGGCCTTTTGAGGGAATTTATCACCGCTTGCATAAGGATGTGAAGCATTTTGGACTGTTCAACTGGACTTGCAATACATGCATGGTATAAAATGCTTACCGTAATTTCCAGACGACAAGCCACTCCTTTTTTTTTTTTCCCACAATTGAACCCTGTCCTATACAATGTTGCCCAAATTATACTTTTTATATCAGACACACTCACACAACCATTTAGCCATGCAGGTGAGCAATGCAGGCACAAGTAAAAGGCTAAAGTTGTTGCGATCCGTGACTTGGATCTTCACATGTTGTTTATTTTTCCATCTTTGTTTCATTCTCTGGGCTTCACGGTGGCAGAGGGGTTAGTGCGTCTGCCTCACAATACGAAGTTCCTGCAGTCCTGGGTTCAAATCCAGGCTCGGGATCTTTCTGTGTGGAGTTTGCATGTTCTCCCCGTGAATGCGTGGGTTCCCTCCGGGTACTCCGGCTTCCTCCCACTTCCAAAGACATGCACCTGGGGATAGGTTGATTGGCAACACTAAATTGGCCCTAGTGTGTGAATGTGAGTGTGAATGTTGTCTGTCTATCTGTGTTGGCCCTGCGATGAGGTGGCGACTTGTCCAGGGTGTACCCCGCCTTCCGCCCGATTGTAGCTGAGATAGGCGCCAGCGCCCCCCGCGACCCAGAAAGGGAATAAGCGGTAGAAAATGGATGGATGGATGGATGGATGTTTCATTCTCCGTCTGACCCGTTTATTTCCTGTTTTGTCCATCACTATGGTTACTGATTAGTTCACCTGCTACACTCGGTCCAACACACCTGCTTCAGCTAATCACCCTCCTTTATAAGCCAGCCTTTTCTGTTCAGTCTTCCTCAGATTCTAATTTGCCCTCGTGCAACAGTGATGTCTTGTTTGTTCATGCTCTCTATCGCTAGCTCTCACGCTACGTTTATTTTATTCCTAGCTTTCACGCTAGTTGTTTTGTGTTCTCTTTTGTGCCTACGTGCCAGTTTTATTTTCCTTGTGGTTTATCCTAGCTTTCACGCTAGCGTCTTTTGTTTGCCTTTTTCCTTAGCTCCTGTGTTTTTGTTCCTAGTTTTTTATTACTTTAATAAATCAATTTATATCGTACCTTGTTGTGTTCATCGCTTCGACGCATCCCTGGAAGAACCAATCCGGCATCACAATGCCACACAAGCCTCACAAAAGTGGCTCTAGAGTGATCTTACAATGTAGGTCAATTCTATTTCAAAAATGCTAACAAGCCAACAGTTAGCATGCTAGTTTTTAGCAGGCTGTCACAAACTACCAAAATGCTAAGGCAGATCTATAATTTTTTTACATCATGAAGTTTTGCAAAAATATGAGGATCTGGATTCTCTTTTGTTGCAAAGTAGCCATCACCGTCATCTCTCACAAAGTCTCCCAAAGAACATTCTTTGATGCTGTTTTTGTTGATTTTTGTTTAAGTGATGTAGACCAGTGTTTTTTTTTATTTTATTTTTTATAAAAAATTCCTCTGCGGCCCGGTACCAATCGGGCCACGGCCCAGGTATCGGGCCGCAGAGGAATTTTTTTTTAGTAAATCAACATAAAAAACACAATATACACTTACAATTAGTGCACCAACCACAAAAAAACTCCCTTTTTCATTACAAAAACGTCCCTTTTTCATGACAAAGAAGAAGAAAAAAAAAAAAGACAAATGATTAAGCGTTGACCGGTCCGCGGATACAAAAAGGTTGGGGACCACTGATGTAGACGACGTCCAGGAAACCCGCAATGCGTCTACTATGACCACATTTGGCCAAATGTATCCGTCTGGATAAAACATTCCTTTTAGTACCTTTGGATACATGGATGATACAGAAGAGGATTGGGAGAATGTCATGTGGTCAGATGAAACCAAAATAGAACTTTTTGGTATAAACTCAACTCGTGTTTGGAGGAAGAAGAATACTGAGTTGCATCCCATGAACACCACACCTACTGTGAAGCATAGGGGTGGAAACATCATGCTTTGGGGCTGTTTTTCTGCTAAGGGGACAGGACGATTGATCCGTGTTAAGGAAAGAATGAATGGAGCCATGTATCGTGAGATTTTGAGCCAAAACCTCCTTCCATCAGTGAGAGCTTTGAATGGTTGACCAAATACTTCTTTTCCACCATAATTTACAAATAAATTCTTTAAAATTCCTACAATGTGAATTTCTGGATTTTTTTTTCACATTCTGTCTCTCCCAGTTGAAGTGTACCTATGATGAAAATTACAGACCTCTGTCGTCATTTTAAGTGGGAGAACTTGCACAATTGGTGGCTGACTAAATACTTTTCTGCCCCACTGTATATATACTTTCACCAGAAAATATCTCGAGATATATATTGAATATAGAGTTTAAGTAAAAAATATATTGAGATATACTTTTTCGTCCATATCACCAAGCACCTACTTTATTATATTATTTATTTTTGATTAAACATTTGGTCAGCGTACTCTTCTTTGCGCCTCCACTCAGGCAAAGCAGTTGGCAGCCTGAACCTGGGAAACTTCTTCGCCTCCCACAAGGGTTACAGTCGTCAGCGCTTTGACCAGCTGAGCACGGAAGAAAGCGACCAGGAGCGGAACGAGCAGGAGAGCAGCGAGTCAGAGAACGAGGAATACTCCGCTGTGCCACCGCTGCCTCGATCCTCCTAATGGAGCCAATCAGCAGCTGTCTGCTTCCGTTGCCAGGGTGTAAGTCATTTCTCATTGTGTTACTGTTGTGTTAGCTGCCAATCTTATTGTTGGTATATTTAACAATCAACTCTACTGTATATAAAATGCTGTTATTAAGTCAATTTATTTAAACCGTGGATTCATTTGCCCATGGTCTTATTAATATGACCTTATCTCTCAAGTTGAAAAAGATGAATGTTTGAAAAAAATATTATAAACATTATTTTTTACGGACGCATTCCCTTTGTTGATTTAAGATTTTTTATTTATTTTTTTGTCATTTTCAATTTCTCAATTCATAGGTGGTAAAAATTCTTATCCAACACTTGAAGGGCAATTTTGATGGGTTTAATATAAGCATATTTTATGGTCGTAATGCCCAAGCAGTTTTATCTTAATTGGACAAGATATCATTTAGGGAGCCTCTCAGCTCAATATATATATTTTTTTTTCATCCAACTGTTTTTTCTGCTTAGTTGCCTCCTTGATTTCTTGTTACATTTTATTTTACACTTAAGTCAAAAGTGTTTTATTGAGATTTGGACTCAGAATTTCAGGGATATTGTGAAGGATGGATGAATATTTTGGACAGCCCTAATGTAAGTGCATTCTTCCATGTAGCAAAATTACACACACGATGGTATCACTTCTGCATTCATCTTTGGTCCATGTATCGCTCATGTTACTCATATTCACACGAAAATTGCTATTATGTGCCTTTGTATAGTTTTTTTGTTTGCCTTTTTTCATCATTTGCCATTAAAATTGTAGTCTGAGGGAAAATTGCTGCTAACATTGCTCGTACTTTACTGAATTTTTTTTTTCTTCACCCTCTGTGGAAAACTGCATATAAGTCATATTTTGGTATAGGGAAATGTAAATGTTAAAATGTAATTAATTGAACTGCCAAGTCTCAGCCAGTGTATTGAGGAATACAATGTGTCCTCTGCTTTAATACTGCTTTGGTTTTACATACATAAAGACAAAGCTATATTTCTGAAGTGATCTTGGATATTATACAATTAATACAGATGTTGTTTTTATAACAACAAAATACCGTATTTTTCGGACTATAAGTCGCAGCTTTTTTCATAGTTTGGTGCGACTTATACTCGGGAGCGACTTATGTGTGAAATTATTAACACATTACCGTAAAATATCAAATAATATTATTTAGCTCATTCACGTAAGAGACTAGACGTATAAGATTTCATGGGATTTTTCGATTAGGAGTGACAGATTGTTTGGTAAATGTATAGCATGTTCTATGTGTTACAGTTATTTGAATGACTCTTACCATAATATGTTACGTTAACATACCAGACACCTTCTCAGTTGGTTATTTATGCCTCATATAACGTACACTTATTCAGCCTGTTGTTCACTATTCTTTATTTATTTTAAATTGCCTTTCCAATGTCTATTCCTGGTGCTGGGTTTTATCAAATAAATTTCCCCCAAAAATGCGACTTATACTCCAGTGCGACTTATATATGTTTTTTTCCTTCTTTATTATGCATTTTCGGCAGGTGCGACTTTTACTCCGGAGCGAATTATACTCCGAAAAATGCGGTAATATGTACATTGAGAGACATACCTGTACCATGTGCGATTCATTAAGACTGAATGGAAAATGTAATAAAACTATCAGAAATATCTAAGAATCTTTAAATAGTTACTAAAACCCAAAGCACAGGTATGAAGTTCAATATACGTGGAAAAGAAGGTGGTTTCCAAAGTCTTCACTCTTTCATTTCCCGGTCTCATATTCCATCCATGCTTTTCAGACCGTCACCAAAAACATTTGTGTCATTCGCTTAATTTGTCACGGGAATGAAACATGTACAAAAGAGCATGCCATAGGAATAGAAATGTTGCATTAACGCGTGGACTGATATTTGTCGTGAAACACTGGTTTTGCTGCAAAGGTACTATTTTAGTAACGATGTTATTTGTGTAATAAAGTGTCTGCAAATCACCCTGGTGTCATGGAGGTGTTTGTGGCCGTCTTACAAGCTGCGGCATCAATTTTAACAAATGATTGCTCTTCATCTGGGAGGTAAGTGAGCTTTGAGAACAGGCTTGGACAATTATTTCGACTTTTAAAGAAAAAATGTGTCTGGGGGCCGGTATATCTGATTTTTAAGAACATTAATATACATACTTGCGAACCCTCCCGATTTTCCAGGCAGACTCCTGAATTTCAGTGCCCCTCCCGAAAATCTCCCGGGGCAACCATTCTCCTGAATTTCTCCCGATTTCCACCCAGACAACATCATTGGGGGCGTGCCTGAAAGGCCCTGCCTTTAGCGTCCTCTATAACCTGTCATCACGTCCGCTTTTCCTCCATACAAACAGTTTGTCGGCCTAATCACATAATATATGCAGCTTTTACAGACACTCATAAGTGAATGCAAGGCATACTTGGTAAACAGCCATACAGGTCACACTGAGGGTGGCCGTATAAATAACTTTAACACTGTCACAAATATGCGCCACGCTGTGAACCCACACCAAACAAGAATGACAAACACATTTCGGGAGAACATCCGCACCGTAACACAAGATAAACACAACAGAACAAATACCCAGAACCCCTTGCAGCACTAACACATACAGGACGCTACAATATACACCCCTGCTACCGCCAAACCTCGTCCCCCTATCTCCTGAATTCGGAGGTCTCAAGGTTAGCAAGTATGCTAATACAAAACCTCACAATAATGTCTGATTCAATGCTAAAAACGTAATGACATATCGCCTTAAAAAACGGAATGGAATATTACAAATTTTACTGAATGAGACTCCCAGAATGTACATGAAAATAAAGAATGGGGGATTTACAATATTAACTATGAACAATGAAACACTGAATATTGACAACATATGAACGTCACACTCCCTCTCTATCCACATATTTTATAATCAAGCGAAACGCAACAAAAATGCAACAAACAGTAAAATATGAACGCAAAAAAAGTAAAAAAAACGCCTACAATCTGATAAATCCCCAAGCTTTAGAACTTTGTTGTAAAAATCTCCTTCCGCGTCTGTCCCTGACACCCACATTTCAGGCTGGCCCCTCTGGAAAGACTTTGTGGAAACACTCCCCACCTACACTGCTTGGTGCCTCGTCTGAGCTGCTGTGACTTACATTACCATAGTAACTAATTAGATTACCATAGTAACTAGTATAACATGCAAAAGTCCAGATTCCAAGCATAGAAATACTTTGTACAGTTGAAGACTTACGGTCATTAGAAAACATGAGTGCACATCACAATGGCAGCTACACTTTCCATCTTAAATATCTAAAAAAAAAAGATTTGGGAATGCCCGGCAGGCCAGATTGAAAAGCTCAACGGCCCCGGGCCTTAATTTGCCCAGGTCTGTTCTAGAAGAAGTGCTGTAGTCCAGTCCGTAACGTTTTGTTTTGAGTTCAATTATCGAGTTCCTTCTGAGCAAAGAACTAAAGCCACGAGTCTCAGCTCAGAGATGAAGTCACTACAGTTTGTGAGCGCCTGCACACTGACCCTGCATTAGCCATTTCACATATTGATGAATTTCCGGTAATAATACAAAGGAATCATTAATAATTCAGACAATAAGACGCCTGATTGCAACCCCCTTGACATTGTCTTAAGTGTTTGGATTACACCAGCAATGAACCAATCACATACACTAATGTGTATGTATATATATATATATATATATATATATATATATATATATATATATATATATATATATATATATATATATACATATATATATATATATATATATATATATATACATATATATATGTATATATATATATACATATATATATATATATATATATATATACATATATATATGTATATATATATATATATATATATATGTATATATACACATATATATACATATATATATGTATATATATATATATATATATATATGTATATATACACATATGTACACACACATATGTATATACATGTATATAAATATTTGTTTGAGTGGCTGTGCCAGCAACTTGAGGGTTCCAGGTTCGATCACCGCTTCCACCATCCTAGTCACCGCTGTGTCCTTGGGCAAGACGCTTTACCCACCTGCTCCCAGTGCCCCCCACACTGGTTTGAATGTAACTTAGATATTGGGTTATACTATGTAAAAGCGCTTTGAGTCACTAGAGAAAAGCGCTATATAAATATATCTCACTTTACTTCATATGCATAAATACATACATATGTTAGGTCAGGAACAAACACAGGCTATTTCATCCAAACAAGCCTGTTTTGCAGGTTTCCCTGCTCCTCAGGGGATTTTATAAAATCCACAATGGTTTATAAAATCCCCTGAGGAGCAGGGAAACCAGCAAAACAGGCCCACCATCCTAGTCACCGCTGTGTCCTTGGGCAAGACGCTTTACCCACCTGCTCCCAGTGCCCCCCACACTGGTTTGAATGTAACTTAGATATTGGGTTATACTATGTAAAAGCGCTTTGAGTCACTAGAGAAAAGCGCTATATAAATATATCTCACTTTACTTCATATGCATAAATACATACATATGTTAGGTCAGGAACAAACACAGGCTATTTCATCCAAACAAGCCTGTTTTGCAGGTTTCCCTGCTCCTCAGGGGATTTTATAAAATCCACAATGGTTTATAAAATCCCCTGAGGAGCAGGGAAACCAGCGAAACAGGCCCGTGGGGATGAAAAAGACTGTTTTTTTTTTCCTGACCTAACGTGTATGTATGTATGTATGTATGGTTTCCCTGCTCTTTATGTGATTTTATAAAATCCACACTGATTTATAAAATCCCCTGAGAAGCAGGGAAACCTGCAAAACAGGCTTGTAGGGATGAAATAGCCTGTTTTTTCCCCCTGACCTTACATAGGTATGTATGTATGTATGTATGGTTACCCTGCTCCTCGTGTTATTTTATAAAATCCACACTGATTTATAAAATCCCCTGAGGAGCAGGGAAACCTGCAAAACAGGCTTGTAGGGATGAAATAGCCTGTTTTCCCCCCCCCCTGACATTACATATGTATGTAAAAACGTATGTATGGTTACCCTGCTCCTCGTGGGATTTTATAAAATCCACACTGATTTATAAAATCCCCTGTGGAAGTGAAGTGAATTATATTTATATAGCGCTTTTTCTCTAGTGACTCAAAGCGCTTTACATAATGAAACCCAATATCTAAGTTACATTCAAGCCAGTGTGGGTAGCACTGGGAGCAGGTGGGTAAAGTGTCTTGCCCAAGGACACAACGGCAGTGACTAGGATGGCGGAAGCGGGAATCGAACCTGCAACCCTCAAGTTGCTGGCACAGCCGCTCTACTAACCGAGCTAAACCGCCCCAGGAGGAGGAGCAGGGAAACTTGCAAAACAGGCTTGTAGGGATGAAATAGCCTGTTTTTTTCCCCCTGACCTTACATTTGTATGTATGTATGTATGTATGGTTACCCTGCTCCTCATGGGATTTTATAAAATCCACACTGATTTATAAAATCTCCTGAGGAAGTGAAGTGAATTATATTTGTATAGCGCTTTTTCTATAGTGACTCAAAGCGCTTTACATAATGAAACCCAATATCTAAGTTACATTCAAGCCAGTGTGGGTAGCACTGGGAGCAGGTGGGTAAAGTGTCTTGCCCAAGGACACAACGGCAGTGACTAGGATGGCGGAAGCGGGAATCGAACCTGCAACCCTCAAGTTGCTGGCACAGCCGCTCTACTAACCGAGCTAAACCGCCCCAGGAGGAGGAGCAGGGAAACTTGCAAAACAGGCTTGTAGGGATGAAATAGCCTGTTTTTTTCCCCCTGACCTTACATTTGTATGTATGTATGTATGGTTACCCTGCTCCTCATGGGATTTTATAAAATCCACACTGATTCATAAAATCTCCTGAGGAAGTGAAGTGAATTATATTTATATAGCGCTTTTTCTCTAGTGACTCAAAGCGCTTTACATAATGAAACCCAATATCTAAGTTACATTCAAGCCAGTTTGGGTAGCACTGGGAGCAGGTGGGTAAAGTGTCTTGCCCAAGGACACAACGGCAGTAACTAGGATGGCGGAAGCGGGAATCGAACCTGCAACCCTCAAGTTGCTGGCACAGCCGCTCTACCAACCGAGCTAAACCGCCCCAGGAGGAGGAGCAGGGAAACTTGCAAAACAGGCTTGTAGGGAAGAACTAGCCTGTTTTTTTCCCCCTGACCTTACATATGTATGTATGTATGTATGGTTACCCTGCTCCTTCGTGGGATTTTATAAAATCCACAATGATTTATAAAATCCCCTGAGGAGCAGGGAAACCTGCAAAACAGCCTTGTAGGGATTAAATAGCCTGTGTTTGTTCCTGACCTAACGTATATTCCTCTCTACCCCGGTGTCTGGCGCATTTAAAAATCAATAAACCTGCATCAGCAATTAAAACATATCTTATGTGGTACTGTCAAAATTTCCATCCATCCATCTTTTGGGGTCGCTGGAGCCTATCTCAGCTGCATTAGGGCGGAAGGCGGGGTGCACCCTGGACAATTTGCGACCTCATCACAAAATTAAAACAGCAAAAAAACATATTAATCGTGAAAAGAAAGAGAAATTAAATATTTGAACTCAAAATTTGTAGCACCCATTCGACGGCGTATAGCCCCTCGTAGTTGGTTGATTTGTGCGGAAATGGCGGGCATTTAATGACCGACATTGTATCACAACAGTAGTTTCTCTTTAAATATCCTTCTTGAAAATGGCCTTGCAAATATATATCTGACACCTCATCAACGTTTTGTTCTTCTATGTGGGACAACACTTTCTTTCTGCTAAATTGCAACTTGTGAATGGATACTCACTTTGGAATGACAAGTGAGTATCCAATCACAGTCTCGTTAACATCAGGCTACCAAGGTAGGCTACTGTCAACAACTTGTGATCTGATTGGCTATCGCAACTGTCTATCAACTGTATGTGTTCTCACATTCATCCGCTAACAGTCCCGGTAGGTATCCAATCACAGGATGCGTAACGTGAGGCCATCTAGAAGGCCTTACTGACAACAACTCGTGATCTGTTTGGCTATTACAATTGTATATCAACTGTATGTGTCCGTTCACTTACAGTGCATGGACTCCTACATTGTTGATTCTGAAGGCCTCGGGCAGATTTCGTGCAGCATGGCAACATAAGCTTGCTGAATTCTGATTGGATAAAAACTTTAACCTAAAAACAGAAGAAGCATAATATGACATGAAGAGAATCTGAATACTTTTAGATATTTGGGAACGTAAAAAAAAAGAAAAATACTTTTATCTTTAATAATGATGATGATATCTGGTGATGTTAGGCCAGCAGGGAAGGCCTTGCTGGCCCTGACCGCACACCACTCTATATTCTGTATATAAATATGTCACGCAAATGCTGCTTCTCTGCAAGCTCAGGATTGCAAATGAAAACCTGTTCTTAATTTCCTTACCCTGGCCAGGGAAATGTTAAAATGTATAAACTAGGAAGGGAGGGTGCCAGTGTGTTGTTAAATGTTAAAAGTTAAAGTAGCAATGATTGTCACACACACACTGGGTGTGGCGAAATTATTCTCTGCATTTGACCCATTACCCTTGCTCATCCCCTGGGAGGTGAGGGGAGCAGTGAGCAGCAGCGGTGGCCGCACCCGGGAATAATTTTTGGTGATTTAACCCCCAATTCCAACCCTTGATGCTGAGTGCCAAGCAGGGAGGTATTGGGTCCCATTTTTATAATGTTTGGTATGACTCGGCCGGGGTTTGAACTCACAACCTACCGATATCAGGGCCATACTACAACCTTAAGACCTCCGGATTCGGGAGATGGGGGCGGGATTTTGTGGTAGCGGGGGGTGTACATTGTAGCGTCCCGGAAGAGTTAGTGCTGCAAGGGGTTCTGGGTATTTGTTCTGTTGAGTTTATGTTGTGTTACGGTGCAGATGCTCTCCCAAAATGAGTTTGTCATTCTTGTTTGGGGTGGGTTTACAGTGTGGCGCATATTTTTAACAGTGTTAAAGTTGTTTATACGGCCACCCTCAGTGTGACCTGCATGGCTGTTGTCCAAGTATGCTTGCATTCACTTGTGTGTGTCTGTTAAAGCCGCATATATTATGTGACTGGGCCGACACGCTGTTTTGTATGGAGGAAAAGCGGACGTGACGACAGGTCTTAGAGGACGCTAAAGGCAGTGCCTTTAAGGCACGCCCCCAATATTGTTGTCCGGGTGGAAATCGGGAGAAATTCAGAAGAATGGTTGCCCCGGGAGATTTTCGGGAGGGCACTGAAATTCGTGAGTCTCCCGGGAAAATCGGGAGCCTTGGCAAGTATGTTCCGGGCGGACACTCTAACCCAGACCTGGGCAAATTAAGGCTCGGGGGGGCCACATGCGGCCCGTTAAGTATTTCAATCTGGCCCGCCGGACATTCCAGAATATTTTTTTTTAGATCTTTAAGATGGGAAGTGGATCTGCCATTATGATGTGCAGTGATGTTTTCAAATGGCCGTAAGTCTTCAACTGTACAAAGTATTTCCATGATTGGAATCTGCGCTTTTGCATGATGTACTAGTTACTATGGTAATTAATTAGATACAATGGTAATGTAAGTCACACCAGCTCAGACGAGGCACCAAGTAGTGTGGGTGGGGAGCGTTTCCACGGAGTGTCAACCTGAAATGTGGGTGTCAGGGACAGACGTGGAAGGAGATTTTCACAACACAGTTCTAAAGCTTAGTGATATATCAGATTGTATATTTAATTTTTACCCTTTGCGTTCATATTTTGCTGTTTGTCGCGTTTTGCTTGATTGTAAAATATGTCAATCGAGAGGCGTGTGGCGTTCCTACGTGTCACGACTTGGACTAGGGCGTGGAGTGTTTTCCCGAGGTAAAGGAAAAATGGCACGGGCAACACGTGACTGTAAGTACATGATTTATTTTTACACTATAACTACAAAAAAGAAGCAAACAAAAGGCGCGCACAATAGCGGAGAACAAAATTGGCTATGAAACAAAAACTTGCACAAAGGCAGAAACTATGAACTATAAACAAAACATGGAACTGTGAACGGGACATGGATCATTGGCATGGTTCTTTACAGGGTGTGTAGCAGGTGATGAATAGTGAGAAGGAGGTGATAGACCGTGATGTTGCCAGGACGAACAACAGAAACAGACATGCTTAAATAATACTGTGGTGATTAGTGAAAACAGGTGTGCGAGTGCAAAACGTGAGACAGGGACAGGGGCGTGACATGAGGTCAAGGTGAAAACTAATGAGTTGCTATGGTAACAAAACAAACCAGGAAGTGCAAAAACAGGAACTGAGTGTCCAAAAAACAAAACCGAACATGACTAAAACAAAACATGAACACACAGACATGACAATATGTTGTCTATATTCAATGTTTTATCCTTCGTAGAAAACTGTAAAATTCCATTTCGTTTTCTTAAGGCGGTATGTCATAACGTTTTTAGCATTCAATCAGACATTATTGTGAGGTTTTGTATTTGTGTTCCTAAAAATAGATATAGCGGCCCTCAGACACATTTCTTTCTCTAAATTTGGCTCCCCAGTAGAAATAATTGCCCCGGCCTGCTCTAACCACTAGGCCACTGAGTAGGTTACTTACAAACTTACAAACAAATTGCGTTACCAAGCTCGTAACTTGTGTCTTAAAGGCCTACTGAAACCCACTACTACCGACCACACAGTCTGATAGTTTATATATCAATGATGAAATATTAACATTGCAACACATGCCAATACGGCCTTTTTAGTTGACTAAATTGCAATTTTAAATTTCCCGCAGAGATTCTTGTTGAAAACAAATCCGGAATGATGACGTGTGCGCGTGACGTCACGGATTGTCTGGAAATATTAGCCCAGCTCCATTTGCGCCTAAAAGTCGTCTCTTTTCATCGCATAATTACACAGTATTCTAGACATCTGTGTTGCTGAATCTTTTGTAATTTGTTCAATTAATAATGGAGAAGTCAAAGTAGAAAGATGGAGTTGGGAAGCTTTAGCCTTTAGCCACACAAACACACGGTGATTCCTTGTTTAAAATTCCCGGAGGTGAAGCTTTACTATGGATCAGAGCGGTCAAGCGAACATGGCTCCCGACCACTTTTAAATCGGCAGGTTTCGGTAAGAAAATTTGGGTAAAAAGTCGCCTCTACCGGCGATCTGTGGAGTTTGCGCCGTCCTTGTATCTGCCGTGACTTCCCTCAGACACTGGCCTTGTTACGCCAAATGTCTTCGCCCCTACAAAAACCTTCCCCCCGGAAGAAGAAATTTGGCGTGACAGCAATGACAATACCAAGTTATATGACTCTTAAGGGTTACAGCTGCAAAATTAGCAAAGCAAAAATAGCTTGAAAGGTTAGCATGCTGGAATGTTAATATTTTTTCCTCACCGTTATTTTTCACCAATGACAATGCTTTTAAAACAGGCAGCTTTGTGGGCTGCTTTAAGGTCCTTCCACCCTCATTGGGGTCCTTCAAGCATTAGAGGGGCTGTCACGCCAAATTTCTTCCGGGGGGAAGGTTTTTGTTGGAGGGAAGACATTTGGCGTTACAGCCTAAAGACACCTGTGGACACACCCCTCCGACTATCAGGTACTATTTAACTCACTAAAACACTAGCAACACAATAGAAAGATAAGGGATTTCCCAGAATTATCCTAGTAAATGTGTCTAAAAACATCTGAATCGCTCCCAATGCAATCGCCTTTTTTTAAAAACTGTATTTATTTGTATTTTTTTTTCTAGTCCTTTGCTATCAATATCATCATCCACAAATCTTTCGTCCTCGCTCAAATTAATGGGGAAATTGTCGTCTTCTCGGTCCGAATAGCTGTTTTTGTTGGAGGCTCCCATTAAAAACAATGTGAGGATGTGAGGAGCCCTCACACTGGTGACGTCATCGTCTGCTACTTCTGGTAAAGGCAAGGCTTTTTTATCAACACCAAAAGTTGCAAACTTTATCGTGGATGTTCTCTACTAAATCCTTTCAGCACAAATATGGCAATATCACGAAACGATCAAGTATGACACACAGAATGGACCTGCTATCCCCGTTTAAATAAGAAAATCTCATTTCAGTAGGCTTTTAACGCAGACCCGCAAATAGAAATGAATTAAATTCAACTTAAAACGTTCTTGGCCCCCCAACACCACGATTCAAACAACTTTTTGTACAAGAAAGCTTGTTTGAAAACAATATAATAGTGGAAGAAACAAGAATATTAACATATGATACACGGATAATATGTTCTGTATTATCAGAATCAAAGCCTCACTATTTTAATGGTATCTATACTGTATTTTTATTGTTATCGATTTATTATTGTCCTTTTTCTTTTTCTGACGCCCAATTTTCACCAAAGGAATTAGATAAAGTTGTATGAAACCAGGGCCGCACTGTGGAACAGGGGTTAGTGCATGTGCCTCACAATACGAAGGTCCTGAGTTCAATCCCAGGCTCGGGATCGTTCTGTGTGGAGTTTTCATCTTCTACCCGTGTCTGTGTGGGTTCCCTTTGGGTACTCCAGCTTCTTCCCACCTCCAAAGACATGCACCTGGGGATACGTTGATTGGCAACACTAAATGGTCCCGAGTGTGAATATTTTCTGTGAATGAGGTGGCGACTTGTTCAGGTTGTACACCACCCTCCGCCCGAATGCAGCTGAGATAGGGTCCAGCACCCCCCGTGATCCTAAAAGGGACAATCGGTAGAAAATAGATGAATGGATGTATGAAACCAATAGCATGTACTACAAATAACTACAGCAAACACGGTTTATGAAATGATCATGTACAATATTTACCTGGGAAAGTCACCACGGTCCGCACTGGTCTTGGTTTCATGTTGGTGTTGGATATTTTCCTCCGGTGGTTCACCTTCATTGTGCCCGGACTTCTGTGTCATGGTTGCTTCAGTGAGAAGTGTCGCTCTGGTCTACTTGAGACCGTAGGTCTAAAGTGTCTCCTTCCGGCAGATTTTCAATTTGTCCGTGAATAAAAGTGGCTTCTATTCTGCCGACTTTAAGTCCGTCATAAAAGAGATTATTTATTTCGTTTAATGAATATCATCAGATTATTTTTCTCAGCACTGTCCTCAACACTCACTTTCTCGGTTCCCATGGTTGGACAAAAAAAAGTGATGAGCTATGAGATAATTACACCTAAATGTTACACCGGAGGCTCCCTGCGGTGTCATCCATGTTTACTCAACGTTCCCTGTAAGGTACGCGACTGTGCAATTGACATACTTGCCAACCCGCCCGGATTTTCCGGGAGACTCCCGAAATTCAGCGCCTCTCCCGAAAACCTCCCGGAAGAAATTTTCTCCCGGAAAACTCCCGAAATTCACGCCCCCTCCAGCTCCATGCGGACGTGAGTGGGGACAGCCTGTTTTCACGTCCGCTTTCCCACTATATAAACAGTTTGCCTGCCCGATCACGTTACAACATCTACGGATTTTAATACAAAACTGCACACACAAGGAGACGAAGCAAAAGAACGAGGAAGTTACAGCCATGGCGACACGTCTGTAATAGAGTGATTCTATGTTCTCTGTTGCCATCTCCTGGTGAATGTTGGCTATAGCGCTATGGGGTAGCTTTTTGATTGGCCAACGATTTACGTGGTGTTGTGCACCTGACAGCAAGTGACTCTCACCAGTACGCAAATGGCAGAACAAAGGTTACTCAAATAGTGAAAGGTAAGTGTTTTTTTTTTTCAATAACCAGCAAGCACAGTACAGTTAGTAGAACAACTGTGTTTTTATTACTGTGTATTTCATAGGTGCCGTCTGAAATTTAACTATTTATTTTATTTACATACATAATAAAATAAATATATATAGCTAGAATTAATTGAAACTCAAGTATTTCATACACATATATATATTTATATATATATGTATATATACTGTATATGAAATATATATGAAATACTCAAGTTGGTGAATTATACTCCTCCCCTCTTAACCAGGCTCCCCGCCCAAACTACGCCCCCGACCACGCCCTCCCCACCCCTCACCTTCCGAAATCGGATGTCTCAAGGTTGGCAAGTATGGCAATTGCACACTGTTCACGCGTCCTCTGCGCACGGGAAATCTAGGGCCCGCACCAAATTGAATAAAAAGATAAGCGCATAACAGTGTGCACATCTGCCGTCGCTCACATGTGTGCCACTGAATGCCCAAGGAGTTTTGCCGTTTGCTCTCACATATGAAAAATTGGAGGGAAAATTGCTCACTACCTAAGTACGTATATTCAACTTTTAAACACAAGAAAAAAAGTTAATTTTGATTACCTGGGTTGCTTGTAGTTTAGCACTCAACAAAACTTGGATCCAGCCTCGGTATATTCAGGTTAAAAAATATAAGGTTCAGGGTCATTATTTGTCCCAAAGTAGTCGTTGTTGGCTTATGACTTGTCTGCCATTATTGGTAATAGTTGTATTTTGTCGAAGTAAAATATTGAACGCTGTGATGCGTCTGTGAAACTAACGCTCCATCCTATGCTTAACCCTTGTGTAATGTTGCATTTTGTGGCTTTTAATGCCTCACAATCAAACAGTTTTATGTTAAAATACTGAACAGATGTTTAACTTATCCCAATAAACATATGTTCAGGTGGCGACTTGTCCAGGGTGTACACCGCCTTCCGCCTGGATGCAGCTGAGATAGGATACAGCGTCCCACGCGCCTACAAAAAGCGACAAGCGGTAGAAAATGGATGGATGGATTCTTTAGATTGAAGTCATGATGCCTCAGGACCACATCTTAATTGCTTCCATTTATTACTATTTATGTTCGCAATACTCACAAGATATTTGGACCCCTCATCGTACTGTAGCTTTAGGTTCAGTACTGTATTTACTACTTTACCTTTTAGTCGTTTCCTCATTGGGTTTCTTGTCCATAATCACATGGCTAAAAGCTTCTCTAGAATCTCTTACATTGCAATCGGCTTTAATCAGTAGCATAACAGTCCTTTTTGAACACCGGTTGTACATTTTGTGTGTCATTAGCGGTCACTCAAACGAGTATGACGATCCTCCTGGTGGGGGTGTATCCCTTTATGGAGGATGTCTGTGCGTGACTTAGTTTAACGTGGGGAGACAGGTGCACAGACAGTCACCACACAATCCTTGACAGAATCGGGTCAGGGTCCAGTGGCATGGAGTCCAAGACAACGGGGGACCCTTTTCTGCTGCAGCTTTCTTCCGCCATCGCAGCCGTTGTGGTAGTTCTTAAAATTACCGTCTTCTGCCTGCTCCGTCGTTGAGGTCTTCACCGTATCCCTGGCTAGGGGGCAGTCCATACTTGCCGACCCTCCCGGATTTTCCGGGAGACTCCCGAAATTCAGCGCCTATCCCGCAAACCTCCCAAGAATAACCTGCTTCCCAAGAATATACAACAATTCTTCTCAACAAAAGAAGAGAAATATAATCTTAGAGAAAAATGTAATTTAAAACATTTGTATGCACGTACAACACTTAAACCCTTCAGTATATCAGTATGTGGAATTAAATTATGGAATGGATTAAGCAAAGCAATCAAACAATGTACTAATATGATCCACTTCAAGAAACTCTTCAAACTGGAAGTGTTAACGAAGTACAAAAATGAAGAACCATGATAAACATTCTGATTTTACTCACTCATTCATTCTCAAAATAATCGGATTTATCTCATCGTATGGATTAAAATTTAAGCAATTATTTATTTATTTATTTATTTGTATTGTGATTACTTATTACTTATGGAGTATACATTGTGAATACATTGAGAACAGGAAGTGAACAAAAGTTTTAGCAACTGTTATGTAAAGAAAATGGGTAGGATTAAATAAGCTCTGCTTCTTCCTCCTCCTTTTCGAACATGTTGAAAAGAGAAACTGGAAATTGTGATGTATCATGTTGTATGCTTGCATGTTCGAAATAAACTCAAACTCAAACTCAAACCTCCCGGGACAAATGTTCTCCCGAAATTCAGGCGTAGCTGGAGGCCACGCCCCCTCCAGCTTCATGCGGACCTGAGTGACGTGTCGACAGCCTGTTTTCACGTTCGCTTTCCCATGTCTGCCCAATGACGTTATAACTGTAGAATGATCGAGGACGAGTTCTTGGTTTCTTATGTGGGTCCATTAGGCAGTTTCTTTAACCTCCTCCCAGCGTGGTAACAACACACAACAAAAGCAGTCCGTTTTCGTCTACCGTAATGCAGTTCGTCTGCCGTAAACAGCAATGTTGTGACACTGTTAAACATTGAACATCTACTGTACATGCATAGGGTTAGAAAAACAAGGATGGATAATTCAACCCTTAACTCAACAATGAGTAGATGAGTGTTATGTGTGTGTAAATGTGTAAATAAATGAACACTGAAATTCAAGTATTTCTTTTATATATATATATATATATATATATATATACACACACACACACGGTGGGAGAGGGGTTAGTGCGTCTGCCTCACAATACGAAGGTACTGCAGTCCTGGGTTCAAATCCAGGCTCGGGATCTTTCTGTGTGGAGTTTGCATGTTCTCCCTGTGAATGCGTGGGCTTCCTCCCACCTCCAAAGACATGCACCTGGGGATAGGTTGATTGGCAACACTAAATTGGCCCTAGTTTGTGAATGTGAGTGTGAATGATGTCTGTCTATCTGTGTTGGTCCTGCGATGAGGTGGCGATTTGTACAGGGTGTACCCCGCCTTCCGCCCGATTTAAACTGAGATAGGCGCCAGCGCCCCCCGCAACCCCAAAAGGGAATAAGCGGTAGAAAATGGATATATATATATATATATATATATATATATATATATATATATATATATATATATATATATATATAGCTAGAATTAACTGAAAGTCAAGTATTTCTTATACATTATATATATATATATATATATATATATATATATATAGATATATATATATATATATATATATATATATATATATATATATATATATATATATATATGTGTGAAATACTTGACTTGGTGAATCTAGCTGTAAATATACTCCTCCCCTCTTAACCCCACCCTCCCTCCCGAAATCGGAGGTCTCAAGGTTGGCAAGTATGGGGCAGTCATGGTACTAGGCCTTTGCCAAGAGCCACCTGGGGTAACAGTAGTAAAGCGGTTAACCTCCTAGTGCCCCAAGACTCCATAGAGGAGCCTCCACTACTGGATGCACTTTAATGTCATGCCCAGGACATTTTGTGTATAGAGATGAGTTAAACACTAGATCACTATGGCAGGACATCTGTCGCTTCATCCTGAACAATATTCATCACAAATTTGTGCTTTGTTTTAAAGATGTGATATTTGGTTTTACACTGTATGAACAAAAATTTGAAAATGAATTTTACCTTTGCGACCTCATTATTCTATTGGCTACGTTTTATATTCATAAATGTAAGTTTCTCAATACCCGACCTGTCTTTTGTGCCTTTAAAAAAGATTTAGAACTCTACATTAAAACACTCTCTACCTCTAACAATAAAAAAGCTGTGAAAACGATGATGCTATGTTCCAAATTTAAATGCCTACTGAAATGAGATTTTCTTATTTAAACGGGGATAGCAGGTCCATTCTATGTGTCATACTTGATCATTTTGCGATATTGCCATATTTTTGCTGAAAGGATTTAGTAGAGAACCTCGACGATAAAGTTTGCAACTTTTGGTGCTGATTAAAAAAAGCCTTGCCTTTACCAGAAGTAGCAGACGATGACATCACCGGTGTAAGGGATCCTCACATTGTTTATAATGGGAGCCACCAGCAGCAAGAGCAATTTGGACCGAGAAAGCGACAATTTCCCCATTAATTTGAGTGAGGATGAAAGATTTGTGAATGAGGATATTGATAGTGAAGGACTAGAAAAAAAATTAAAAAATAAAAAGTGACGGCTCTAGTGTGAGCGTTTCAGATGTAATTAGACACATTTACTAGGATAATTCTGGAAGATCCCTTATCTGCTTAGTGTTTTAATAGTGTTTTAGTGAGATTGTAAAGTCATACCTCGAGGTCGGAGGGCTGCGGTGAACACGCCAGTGTCTCAGAGAGAAGCCGAGGAGCCAAGCTCACCGCTGCCTTTTTTAACAGCTACTGCAGGAGGACGAATAATCAACTGATGTCTCCAGTAAGATATATATCACAATTTCCCCATCCAAAAACATGCTGGTTGACGTAGAGAAAACATGTTCGCTTGACCGCTCTGTGTTAAAGCTTCACAACAAACAAATAAACCGGGTGTGTCTCGGTACTAAAGGCAGCTGCAATCAACTGCTTTCCACTAACAGCATTGTTCTTTATAGTTTCCATTATTAATTGAACAAATTGCAAAAGATTCAGCAACACAGATGTCCAAATTACCGTGTAATTATGCGATGAAAAGAGACGACTTTTAGCCGTAAGTGGTGCTGACCTAGTATGTCCCCTCCAACCAATAACGTCATCATTCCGCGACGTTTTCAACAAGAAACTCCGCAGGAAATTTAAAATTGAAATTTAGTAAACTAAACCGGCCATATTGGCATGTGATGCAATGTTAATATTTCATCATTGATATATAAACTATCAGACTGCGTGGTCGGTAGTAGTGGGTTTCAGTAGGCCTTTAAGTTATTAACTGAAATTGAAGTGAAGTGAATTATATTTATATAGTGTTTTTCTCTAATGACTCCGAGCGCTTTACATAGGGAAACCCAATATCTAAGCTACATTTAAATCACCGTGGGTGGCACTGGGAGCAGGTGGGTAAAGTGTAAAGTCTTGCCCAAGGACACTGCGGCAGTGACTCGGATGGCGGAAGCAGGGATCAAACCTGGAACCCTCAAGTTGCTGGCACAGCCACTCCATCAACCGAGCTATACCTCCCCAATTGAGTGAGCCTATGACTTTGCACTTTGTTATATATATATATATATGTATATATATGTATATATATATATATATTGTATTCTATTTTAGTTACTTTGAATTTACAACCCCTGGCACTGTTATATTTTGAACTGTTTTTGTACTGTTTTGTACTATTTTTGTACTTATTTTGTTTATTGTTTTTCGTCTGTTTGTAAATGTTGAAATTTATAAATAAAAGCTTAAAAAAAAGAGGTGAGTTAAACAGTACAGTGTACAGGTCAGTTTTACTGTGTAGACTAGTTGTTCTCAAAGTGTGGTACTGGCTCCACCTAGTGGTAAAATCACTTCATTAAAGTACAGTTTTTGTTATTTTCCCCCATATTCAAACTGTGTAATGTTACAGTGGTCAAAATACATTGATTGATTGATTGAAACTTTTATTAGTAGATTGCACAGTACAGTACATATTCCTTACAATTGACCACTAAATGGTAACACCTGAATAAGTTTTCAACTTGTTAAAGTCGGGGTCCACGTTAATCAATTCATGGTAAAATATGAATATAATATACGTGGTGAATAAAACAATTTTATCATGTAAACAGAGGTGGGTAGAGTAGCCAGAAATTGTACTCAAGTAAGAGTACTCTTACTTTAGAGATTTATTACTCAAGTAAAAGTAAGGAGTAGTCATCCAAATATTTACTTGAGTAAAAGTAAAAAGTATGTTGTGAAAAAACTACTCAAGTACTGAGTAACTGATGAGTAACCTGTTTGTTTAATGATTACGGCAACAAATAATGCACAAAAACATAAAAATAGCAATGAGCAAATTCCGAGCCAGGAATATCTCTTAAGCAACTAAAACAATAATATATATTAAATAATAATACATTAGAATAAAAAAATTAAGGCAAATTGGGCCACAATAACTTAACAGCACCATAGGCTCAGTAGGCATTTATTGATTGATTGAAACTTGTATTAGTAGATTGCACAGTACAGTACATATTCCCTACGATTGACCACTAAATGGTAACACCCCAATAAGTTTTTCAACGTTAATCAATTACTTAATAAATGACCAAGTCGAGGTGATCTACCTCATATATACATACACACACATATCATATATATATATATATATATATATATATATATATATATATATATATATATATACATTATATAATTTATAGTTTTGTTATTTTGCCGTTTTTGTTGAAAGGTTAAAGGTGTTTTAATGAATATACATGCATGTTTAACATATAGATTCCTATCTTTCATGAAGACAAGAATATAAGTTGGTGTATTACCTGATTCTGATGACTTGCATTGATTGAAATCAGACAGTATAGTGCTGATAATGTCCACATTTTCAAATGGAGGAGAAAAAAAGTTCCTCTTTTCCATCTAATACCACATGAAAGTCGTTGGTTTTTGGCATCTTATTTGTCCAGCTTTCATATTCGTTTTTATACACTTTACAAGAAATACATTGGCGGCAAACTCCGTAGCTTGCTAGCTTGTTTGCGCTGGCTTTCGGAGACTCTTATTTTGTTAGCACAGGCGCGATGGAGCGGCACTTTTATTGTGAAAACAGGAACTGTGTGACCAGTCTTTAGGCTTTTGACGGGAAGTACGGTTGAAATAAAAAGTGTCTTTTTTCCTTTACACTTGTTATCGATTGAATGAAACTTTTATTAGTAGAGTGCAGAGTACAGTACATATTCTGCACAATTGACCACTAAATGGTAACACCCCAATAAGTTTTTCAACTTTGATTGATTGATTGATTGATACTTTTATTAGTAGATTGCACAGTACAGTACATATTCCGTACAATTGACCACTAAATGGTAACACCCCAATAAGTTTTTCAACTTGTTTAAGTCGGGGTCCACGTTAATCAATTCATGGTAGGTCGGATTCGACGTGTGACGGTCACGTGACCACCTGCTTTTGTTTGATTGGTCCAACGTCACCAGTGACTGCATTGGATTGGTGAAACGCAGGCATGCGTAGTTCCTACTTTGAATGCGTGTCTGACAAAATCAAAACAAACAAAACGTGCATTAACAGATCGATAAAAAAAAGTAGCGAGTAACGAGCTGATTGTAGATAAATGGAGCGGAGTAAAAGTAGCGTTTCTTGTTTATAAATATACTCAAGTAAAAGTAAAAGTATGTTGCATAAAAACTACTCTTAGAAGTACAATTTATCCCAAAAGTTACTCAAGTAGATGTAACGGAGTAAATGTAGCGCGTTACTACCCACCTCTGCATGTAAATAATGTATTTTATAATGTTTTGTTATTGTTATAATTACACAAAATGTGTAAGTTACGTGAAAATACCTGAAGGTTGTTCGATGTTTTGTCAATGCGGAACCATTGTCTCGTTGTCCCTCCTACTTAACTAATTGCTGTGACACCTGTCTCTTTATACGTGTTGGACACGCCTTTCTACTTCCCTTTTGTCCACGGTAACAGGAGAGGTAGGCGACAAAAAAAGTGCATTTATTGTTTTACTATATCTTGTTTTGTACTATTATATTTGTTTAGGGGCTCGAAATATTGACGTTTGTATCCTCTGTATTGTCATGTATAACTGACCATATTGTGAAATCCCAAAAAGAGGACACATATATGCGTGCCAAGGCCGGGACTAGGTGACATTTTGCCAATGATACTCGAACTTGCTTTATAAATAATATATTTATTTAAATAAAGCATTTTTCTCCTCTGTTGACAGCAGTGTTGGTGCTAGGAATTTTCAAAATGGGGTCCCTGAAACCCCATCAAGTCATAAAAATGGGGCCCACAGTAAATTTTTGTGGTCCCACATTTTTGCAAGTGTCTTGAAAACAAATGATAAATGTATGCATTGTCCTGTTATATCTCACATTATATATTGTGTTTTGGAAAAAGGTTGTTATTAACGTTGCTTAATTCATTAAAGTAAATAATAATAATAATAAAAAATGTTATGCATATGTAAATGTATTCAGTTATAAACATTCATTCACTTTATTCTATACTTCATGGAGCTAAACCTTACCGCTGCTGGTAGTTTTTTTCTATGTTTTTATTTAATAAGTTGTAGGTGTGTTTATTTCAGTATAAAAGTGTAAAACATGTCTTTGCTTGGGTCATGAAATGATGATAATGGTGTGCCAGAGCATACATACATTTTATATTTAACTCTTAAATCTCTGGAGTCTAGATCAATTTCACATCTATTCCTCATTTCAAAATGTTTGGTTTTTGTATGTTGTTTTTTTGTTTTCTGCCCTTTTTTGTCATACAAAACTGTTTTTTTATGGCAAAATCTTCCACCAAAAATATTTTTGAAAGTGTAATATTTGACAGTTTGAAAGAAAAGAAACAGCTTTGTTTTATTAGTCAACATTGCAACTTTTTCTAAACTACATTTCACTTTTAAGCTTTTTTAATTTCACTTTTGTTACGTTTTTGTTTATTTCAATACTATTTTTAGGATGTGCCGTAGGCCTTTAAAACATTACCTGTGGGCCGCAAATGATTAAAAAAAAAAAAAAAAGTCAGTTTCCTTTCTGATTTCAATGCTTTAAAAAGACACTAATAGTGCGTTAACGCCAACACTGCTTGACAGGATAACAAAATATGTCACACTTATATTCTGTAACATTCACAGTTTTGGAAAAAAAGTGCAGAGGTAGAAATATTCAAAATAACCTCTAAATTTTAATTTCCCCATGAGGATTAATAACGTTTTTCTGATTCTGATTGTATATGTTAAAAACAAATAATGCCTCAAAACAAGTTAATTAAATTCAAACAAAAAGGTGGTGGTGGTGGTGGTGGGGGTAGCGGGGGGTGTATATTGTAGCATCCAGGAATAGTTAGTGCTGCAAGAGGTCCGGTGTATTTGTTCTGTTGTGTTTTATGTTGTGCTACAGTTTATACCAAAATGGATACATTGACGATACAGCAGAGGATTGGGAGAATGTCATGTGGTCAGATGAAACCAAAATAGAACTTTTTGGTAGAAACTCAACTCGTCGTGTTTGGAAGAAGAATACTGAGTTGCAGACCAAGAACACCAGACCTACTGTGAAGCATGGGGGTGGAAACATCATGCTTTGGGGCTTTTTTTCTGCTAAGGGGACAGGACGATTGATCCGTGTTAAGAAAAGAATGAATGCGTCCATGTATCGTGAGATTTTGAGCCAAAACCTCCTTCCATCAGTGAGAGATTTGAATGGTTGACCAAATACTTATTTTCCACCATAATTTACAAATAAATTCTTTAAAATTCCTACAATGTGAATTCCTGGGATTTTTTTTCTTATTCTGTCTCTCACAGTTGAAGTGTACCTATGATGAAAATTACAGACCTCTGTCATCATTTTAAGTGGGAGAACTTGCACAATCGGTGGCTGACTAAATACTTTTTTGCCCCATTGTATATATATATATATATATATATATATATATATATATATATATATATATATATATATACTGTATATATACACACACACACACACGTTGATACCTGCCTTTTTCGTTATAAGTACCGAAAATTGTCCAACACTTTCTCCTCAGTGAACTGCGTCAAATTTCGGAACATAAGCACTGTTGGTGCAGTAGAACAACACCTGCGGCCTATAGAAAATGAGCCGGTGTTTCCCAAATATTTACTTTATTCGAGGAAACCTGTTACAAATGCGGATTTGGCGCTCATAAAGAAATGTTAATGGACGTGTGGCAATGTAGGTGTGGCAAATAAGATGTAGCAGAAATGATCTTGTCATGCACTTTGTCACAATATTTAGTGAGCAGAGGTACCTCCGCCCGATTGTAGCTGAGATAGGCGCCAGCGCCCCCCGCGACCCCGAAAGGGAATAAGCGGTAGAGGATGGATGGATGGGTACATATTAAAAGTGGTAGGTGTATCCAGCGTTATGTATTTTTTCGCCAATCAAATACAAGCAGTGACGAAAGTATTGGACGCGCAAATGAGGGGATCTACTGCCACATGTCAGGGGAGTGCAGAAAGCCTACAGAAGCGTGTAGCTCAACCTAAAGGCTTAATACTCTAGACCAGGGGTGCTCAATGCGTCGATCGCGTTCTACCAGTCGATCGCAAAGGTAGTATTGGTAGATCGCATTACATTAAAAAAAAAGACGCCAGCCTATCATCCATCCCGTCTTTTGATTAATAAACAGGGCAGCCAGTGAGATGACATCGGCGTTTTCCTGACACTTATGTCACTGTGCATGCCCAAACAAAGGCGCTCAGTGCAGAAAAACTAACAAGCTTGTCAGCGAGTTACTGCCAATTTTCAGCCCTCCGTTTTTTCTCGTAAACCTATGAAAAGGGTATAAAAATGAGTGGGGGAGCTGGACCAAGTAAAAAGACGAAAACTTATCACTTTCATACGGAATGGGAGGAAGACTTTTTTTTCACGATGACATTTTCGAAGTGGGTTTGCCTCATCTGCCAGTCTACCATCGCAAATACCAAAGAAGGGAAATGTGGAGCGGCATTTTCAGACTATTTATGGAAAATACGACACCGACTTCCCACTGAAAAGCGAGCTGAGAAAGAGAAAGGTGAAGGAACTGAAATCCCAGCAGTCATTTTTCACACAACAAACTTCAAAAGCGAAATCCGCCACCGAAGCATCGTTCCGGGTGAGTCACATCATCGTTAGGAACAAGAGGTCCTTCTAAGACGGAGAGTTGGTAAAGGAGGCATTGGTTGAAGCAGCTGACTCATTGTTCCAAGACTTTAAAGGCCTACTGAAATTTGTTTTTCTTATTTAAACGGGGATAGCAGGTCCATTCTATGTGTCATACTTGATCATTTCACAATATTGCCATATTTTTGCTGAAAGGATTTAGTAGAGAACATAGACAATAAACTTTGCAACTTTTGGTAGCTAACAGAAAAGCCCTGCCTTTACCGGAAGTCGCAGACGATGACGTCACATGTTGATGGCTCCTCACATATTCACATTGTTTTTAATGGGAGCCTCCAACAAAAAGAGCTATTCGGACCGAGAAAACGACAATTTCCCCATTAATTTGAGCGAGGATGAAAGATTCATGTTTGAGGATATTGAAAGCGAAGGGCTAGAAAAAAAAAAAAACGCGATTGCATTGGGACGGACTCAGATGTTTTTAGAGACACTTACTAGGATAATTATGGGAAATCCCTTATCTTTCTATTGTGTTGCTAGTGTTTTAGTGAGTTTAATATTACCTGATAGTCGGAAGGGTGTATCCACGGGCGTGTTGACGCCAGTGTCTGATGGAAGTTGACGGCAGCTGTATGGACGGCACAAGCTCAGCTGATCTCCGGTAAGTGGCGACTTTTTACCACAATTTTCTCACCGAAAACTGCCGGTTGACAAGTGGTCGGGATCCATGTTCGCTTGACCGCTCTGATCCATAGTAAAGTTTCATTTGGGAATTTTAAACAAGGAATCACCGTGTTTGTGTGGCGAAAGGCTAAAGCTTCCAAAATCCATCTTTCTACTTTGACTTCTCCATTATTAATTGAACAAATTGCAAAATATTCAGCAACACAGATGTCCAAAATACTGTGTAATTATGCGGTTAAAGCAGACGACTTTTAGCTGTGTGTGTGCGCAGCGCTAATATTTCCTAACAGTCCGTGACGTCACGCGTACACGTCAGCATTCTGCGACGTTTTCAACTGGACACTTCACGGGAGGGCTTCACGGTGGAAGAGGGGTTAGTGCGTCTGCCTCACAATACGAAGGTCCTGAGTAGTCCTGAGTTCAATCACAGGCTCAGGATCTTTCTGTGTGGAGTTTGCATGTTCTCCCCGTGAATGCGTGGGTTCCCTCCGGGTACTCCGGCTTCCTCCCACCTCCAAAGACATGCACCTGGGGATAGGTTGATTGGCCACACTAAATGGTCCCTAGTGTGTGAATGTGAGTGTGAATGTTGTCTGTCTATCTGTGTTGGCCCTGCGATGAGGTGGCGACTTGTCCAGGGTGTACTCCGCCTTCCACCCAGATGCAGCTGCGATAGGCTCCAGCAACCCTCCGCCACCCCAAAAAAGGGACAAGCAGTGGAAAATGGATGGAATATTAAGTAAAATATTTGTTTCATATACTTCCCAGTACCATTCTTTTTAGGATGTAAAATAATTGACTATTGTTATTTGTGAGCATTTTTTGTAAGAACAGTTTTGTTTTTTTAATATACTGGCAAGCTATAGCTTGTTCTTTATCGAATGTAAAGTTTACCTCTTGGCAGCTTCTCCTGCAATTTGAATTCAGTGCAAACAATGTTGAGGTACATCCATCCATCCATTTTTCTACCGATTGTCCCTTTCGGGGTTGCGGGGTGTGCTGGAGCCTATCCCAGAACAACTATGACAATTTGAAACAGTTTTCAATAGTAGTCAATTTGGAAGTACACGGGTTCAGTTGTTTTTCTTTTGTTATCGAATAAATATTTGGGAATCATGGAAAATCTTAGGTATCATTAATTACTGAAATTCTGGTACTATGACACTGCTGGCTTTGTTGTGGTTTTAATATCTTGATTTTGAATGCGTTACTTTATCATTTAATTTATATAACGCAAATATTTCATTTACTAGTACGTTCAACTTGAATGTCACAAAATTCCATAAAAATACAAATGCATTTGTATATTTTCCATATTGCCCACCATTTAGACACCAGCGACATTTTAAAAGTACAGATTTGGTAAGAGTATCAGTTAAAATGTAAAATGTAAACCGCTAGTTTACATTTCTTTCTAGTAAAGTGCAACTGTCAGAAAAGTTGTTTGTATATTATCTTTGCCTTTTTGTCTTGTTTAATAGATGTAATCAGTGTTTGAACCTGACAGCAACAATGCAGACAAGAGCAACAGTAGCAGATGGAACAGTGTAAAGTTTATCCACATTTTTTATCCTGAAAAGGCTCTTCTCCTCCAGCTCGCAGCACTTCGCTTCTTCTACATTTTCTTATGTGAAGTGAAGTGAAATCCATCCATCCATTTTCCCGCCGCTTATCCGAATCCGGGCCGTGGGGGCAGCAGTGTAGGCAGAGAAGCCCAGACTTGCCTGTCCCCGGCCACCTCCGCTAGTTCCACTGGAGCGACACCGAGGTGTTCCCAGGCCAGCTGCGAGACAGTCTCTCTAACGTGTACTAGGTCTGCCCCAAGGCCTTTTACCGGCCTGACATGCCCTAAACACCTTACCAAGGGAGGCGTCCAGAAAGCACCAAGGGAGGCGTCCAGAAGGCATCCATCCGTAGTAGAGGCTCGAGCCATCTCAGCTGGCTCTTTTCGACATGAAGAAGGAGCGGATCTACTCTGAGTCTCTCCCGGATGACCGAGCTCCTCACCCTATCTCTGAGGGTGGTCCCGGACATCCTGCGGAGAAAACTAATTTCCGCCGCTTGTATTCGCAACCTTGTTCGTTTCGGTCTTTACCCAAACCTTGTGATCATAGGTGAGGGTAGGAACGTAGACTGACCAGTAAGTCCAGAGCTTTGCCTTCTGTCCTTCTGGATAAGCTCCTTCTTCGCCCCAACACACCAGTTACTGACAATCTGGCGTTCCATTCTTCCCTCACTTGTGAACAACACCCTGAGATATTTGAACTCCTCCACTTGAGGCAGACCTTCACTCCCGACTCGAGGGTTGCTGTCCACCCTTTTCCGATTGAGAACCGTGGCCTTAGATTTGGAGGTTCTCACCCTCATCCCAGCAGATTCACACTCGGCTGAAAACCGCCACAATGAACGCTGAAGGTCCCAGCCTGATGAAGCCATCAAGACCACATCATCTGCAAAAAGCAGAGATGCGATCTTCTGGCCACCAAACTGGAAACCCACCAAGCCCTGACGGCGCCTAGAAATTCTGTCCATAAAGATGACAAAGGGCAGCCGTGGCCGAGCCCGCCGTCCACTGGGAACATGTCTGACTTACTACTTGTAATGCGCACCAGACTCCTGCTCCGCTTGTACAGGGACCGTATGGCCCGTAGCAACGGACTTTGGACCCCGCATTCCTGGAGCATTCCCCACAGGACACGATCGAATGCCTTTTCCAAATTCACAAAACACATGTGTAATGGTTGGGCAAACTCTCATGCCCACTCCAGTACCCGTGCAAGGGTATAAATCTGGTCCTGTGTTCCAAGACCAGAACGAAAACCACATTGTTTCTCCTGACTCTGAGGCTCAACCAGTAGCCAGACTCTCCTCTCTAGCACCCTGGAATAGACTTTCCCTGGGAGGTTGAGAAGTGTGATCCCTCTATAATTGGAACACACCGTCAGGTCCCCCTTCTTGAAAAGAAGGACCATCACCCCGGTCTCCCAATCCAGGAGGTGCCGCCCCAGACTTCCACGCTAAGTTGAAGAGACGTGTCTTACCACTTGCAGAGCCTTAAGTTATTTGGGGCGAATCTCGTCCTCTCCTGGGGCCATGCCACTGGGCAGTTTTTTGATTACCTCAGCAACCTTAGTGAAGGACATGTCCACGTCTGTCTTCTCTACGGAGGGTGTCTCTGTAGGATTAAGGAGATCCTCAAAGTATTCTTGCCACTGCCCAACTCTATCCCCAGTAGTGGTCAGCAGGTTTCCGCCCCCACTATACAGAGTGTGGACAGGGCACTGCTTCCCACTGCGTCGGATGGTTTGCCAGAATCTCTTTGAGGCCGACCGGAAATCCTGCTCGATGGTTTACCCAGACTCCTCACACGCCCGAGTTTTTGCTTCCGCCGCCACCGAGGCTCGCTTGGCTTGGTGGTACCTGTCAGTTACTGTCACGTGAAGAGAATTATACTTACAGAGCACTTTTCTCTAGTGCTATGTAGCTTTACATGGTGAAACTCATTATTTAAGTGACATTTGTGAGGGTGGCACTGCAAGCAGTTGGGTAAAGTGCCTTGCCCAAAGACACAACGGCTGTGACTAGGATGGCGGATGCGGGGTTAGAACCTAGAACCCTCAAGTTTCTGGCATGGCCGCATTCCCAACCGAGCCATAAGGCTGTTACATTCTTATTCCAAAATGAAATAAAATAATATTAATCCTCAACATTTTGAGACAATACCCCATAATGACTGTGAAAAAGTTTTTTGCAAATGTATTAAAAATAAAATAAATCACTTCTACATAATGTTCGCAGCTTTTGTTCAAAACTTTTGATGCAGCAAATACAGCCTCAAGTCTTTATAAATACAAAGCCACAAGCTTGGCACACCTTTCTTTGGGCAGTTTCTCCCATTCCTCTTTGCAGCACCTCTCAAACTCCATCCGGTTGAACGGGAAGCGTTGGTTTTGATCCATGATGTGTACATCCATCCATCCATTTTCTACCGCTTGTCCCTTTAGGGGTCGCTTGAGCCTATCTCAGCTGCATTCAGGCGCGGTACACCCAGATCAAGTCGGCACCTCATCACAGAGCCAACACATATAGACAGACAACAAGGAATGGGACGGCGTGGCGCAGTGGTAGAGTGGCCGTGCGCAACCCGAGGGTCCCTGGTTCAAATCCCACCTAGTACCAACCTCGTCACGACCGTTGTGTCCTGAGCAAGACACTTCACCCTTGCTCCTGATGGGTGCTGGTTGGCGCCTTGCATGGCAGCTTCCTCCATCAGTGTGTGAATGAGTAAATGTGGAAGTAGTGTCAAAGAGCTTTGAGTAACTTGAAGGTAGAAAAGCGCTATACAAGTACAACCCATTTATTTAAGGAATCAATAAAGTACTATCTGTCTATCTATCTATCTAACATTCACGCTCACATTCACACACTAGGGTCCATTTAGTGCACATGCAAATATTGATATCTGAAATGTAAAAAAATGTGATATTTTTTATTGTTAATTAAAGGGGAACATTATCACAATTTCAGAAGGGTTAAAACCAATAAAAATCAGTTCCCAGTGGCTTATTTTATTTTTCGAAGTTTTTTTCTAAATTTTACCCATCATGGAATATCCCGAAAAAAGGCTTTAAAGTGCCTGATTTTAGCTATTGGTATATACACCCGTCCATTTTCCTGTGACGTCACTGCGTGACGCCAATACAAACAAACATGGCGGATAGCACAGAATGGCATAGTGACATTAGCTCGGATTCAGACTCTGATTTCAGCGGCTTAAGCGATTCAACAGATTACGCATGTATTGAAACGGATGGTTGGAGTGTGGAGGCAGATAGCGAAAACGAAATTGAAGAAGAAACTGAAGCTATTGAGCCATATCACGACAGATAGCGGCAACAAGGACGAATTCTGCGATTGCCTTCTAACCAACGATTGCATCTATTGACCACTGGAGCAACTTGAATCAGTCGATTGGTAAGTGTTTGTTTGGCATTAAATGTGGTTGGAGGGAAAGGCTGGATGCAAATATAGCTACAAATGAGGCATAATGATGCAATATGTACATACAGCTAGCCTAAATAGCATGTTAGCATCGATTAGCATGCCGTGACCATTGATATGTCTGATTAGCAGACTCCACGTAAGTCAACTTGAATCCGTCTCTGTTCGTGTTGTTACACCCTCCGACAACACACCGACAAGGTATGATGTCTCCAAGGTACGGAAAATAGTCGAAAAAACGGAAAATAACCAAGCTGATTTGACTTGGTGTGTGTAATGTGGTTGAGAAATTGGCGGATTGCTTCCCGTTGTAACGTCACGGGTGAAAGGTCATTGCTCCGACAGCGAACAATTGAAAGGCGTTTCAATCGCCAAATTCACCCTTTTAGAGTTCGGAAATCGGTTAACAAAACATATGGTCTTTTTCTGCAACATCAAGGTATATATTGACGCTTACATAGATCTGGTGATAATATTCCCCTAAAAAAAAACATTTTCACATTGACATTGTGGGGTATTGTCTGGAATTTTTAGGAAAAATATGAATGTTGAAAAAGTGAAGCGTTATGAATACTTTTTGGATGTATTTGTTTACAGAGTATACACATATATATACAGTACATACATTATTGTCCTTTGCTCAATGTTAACCATGTGGGAAATCAGTACGCCTCTGTACTGAACCAAAGAAACCAATTAGGAATGCATGTACCATCGCATCCCTACAACAGACCAAGCATGAAGTTAATGATGACTGGACAACACCAGCTACATCAATCTAATAAGATCTGTAAGATATGTATCCAAGTTTTATGTTTTTCCTGAGGCAAGCATCAGACAAAATCTGTCATTAAATGCTAAACGCTGTTAGATTGACATCTATGACTGACTGATAAGGGGTTGGCATTTTAACACACATCATTTTAATTAATCCACCCATTTTCTATACCTCATTGTCTTCGTTTGGGTCAAAGGTGAGCTGGAACCTATCCTGGCAGACTTTGGGCAAGGGTAAGATGCTGCAGTTGGTACTGTAAGAGGTGAGGTATACCCTGGACTGGTTGTCAGTCAACCACAGAGCACATTTAAGAAGTGATAAGATCAGGGGTCTCAAACTCAATTTACCTGGGGCCCACTGGATGCAGAAACTGGGTGAGGCTGGGCCGCAAGAAAAGATTTCTTAAAAAAATCCAACATGCACTTTCTAATGAATTCACCTTCTTTGATTGGCTTTCCCGCCCTAGCATCATTCTTGCCAACTCTCGCAATCATTCCGGGAAATGCTCCAATGTCAGTGCCCCTCCCGACAATCTCCCGGGTCAATCATTCTCCCGGTTTTCACCCGGACAATAATATTAAGGGCGTGGCTTGATACCGCTGCCTTTAACGTACTCTACAACCTGCCGACTCGTCCGCTTCTCCGCCATACAACAGTATGCCGGCCCAGTCACGTATGGTATGAGGCTTCTGCTGACCCACGGAAGGGACTACAAAACATACTTGATCAACAGCCATACAGGTCACACTGAGGGTGGCCGTTAAAACAACTATCACTTTTACAAATATGCGCCACACTTTGAACCCACACCAAACAAGATTGACAAACACATTTTGGGAGAACATCCGCACCGTAACACAACATAATACCCAGAATCCAATGCGGCCCTAACTCTTCAAGGCTACAAAAGGGGGTTTATATTGTAGCCCGGAAGAGTTCTGGCTGCATGGGATTCTGGGTATTTTTTCTGTTGTGTTTATGTTGTGTTACGGTGCGGATGTTCTCCCAAAATATGTTTGTCATTCTTGTTTGCTGTGGTTTCACAGTGTGGTACATATTTGTAACAGTGTTAAAGTTGTTTATACGGCCACCCCCAGTGTGACCTGTGTGGCTATTGATCAACTATGTCTTGCAGTCGCATACTGCGTCTACAAAAGCCAAATTTATCATGTGGCTGGGCTGGAACGCTGTTAGTACATGATGTAGAGGACCCTTAAGGCAGTGCCTCCACGGTGTCCCTTTAAAATCATTGTGTGGGTAAAATTCAGGATAATGAATACCCCCACTGAAAATTGGGAGTCTCCCGGAAAAATTGAGGGTATACAAGTATGACGCTGTAAATTTTCACATTAAGGTGCGGGCCGCAAAAAAAACGTCTTGTGGGCCGCAATTGGCCCACGTGTTTTTAGACCCCTGGATTAGATTAATTAATAAAACCTAGCAAATTCTGAATGGAGAATCACAAAACATTTAAACAAACACAGATATTGACTGACTATTAAATAAACATAATCAAAAATAATATAAAATTACTCGATCATTTTAATTTTCACAGATTAAATTAGCGTCATAAAAAAAACACATTTCAAAGCTTGTCACCTTAAGCAGTAAAAAGATGATTTAATTGAAAGCTGATACATTGTGATATGTGCATGCATCAGCTGTAATAAATAGTAGGTAAACCAGTTATTGCTAAGATATATAATTCACATTTTGACTTCCAAAATCACAATTCAGTGAGTACTAATTATATGACAATACTAAAATAATAATAAGTCATATTAGGTACTAATCCTTTTCAACCTTATGTGTTCAGTGCAGGGTTTATTCCAGGAACATAATAGAGCAGGATTATCAGGCCGTCTTGTTTAAATACTACTTATAATCTTAGTGCAAAAAAAAAAAAAAAAATAATCGAATCCCCACAAAGCGAACGACGCCCAGAATATTTTTGAAATGTTCTGTGCTTTTAGGTTTTGTTTCTAGTGAACATGCGCTCTCCCCTAAGGGTAAGATGCTGCAGTTGGTACTGTAACACCTCAGTGTCTGACGACTCTTTGATTGTGATTTTGTCGAGATTAAGATAGTCCAGGGACTTGGACTGGGTCCTCTTCCCTTTGAGCAGACATAAGGGTAGCGGTGCATGTACACTCCTCCCATGTTCCCCTTGAGTCATAGACCTGAGGAAGGTGTCACTCGAGCTTGGCATACGTCGTCTTCTACGACCGCTGGCAGCAGGGATGTCGTAAGGTTGGTAGTAGCGACTTTTGGCTTTGAATATTCTTGAAGACCGGTGGATGCTTAAGTCTAATGACTTGGACACACTGGTCTGAATAGGACTGGGGGCGGCCTCGGGTAACAAGCTCTTTTCTGGAGAGCTTTCTGACCATCCGTGGGCCAATTTCAGCAGCTCCTCACCCGTCGTGAAGCCCACTAGATAGTTTGAGTCCATGTGGAGGATCTGGTATCCTGCGACTGTGCTCCTGATGGGCGAGCAGGGCGTGCTGGCACAGCGAGGTTTTTCTGCTTCCACTTTCAACGTACCTTTGAGCTCAGCTGCAGGTAGAATGGCTACATGAGCCCTCGACACTCCGTTGATGTCAACTTCCATCTTTATAGATATGTCCTAGTGGATTAAAAAAAGACAGATATATATCAATAAAGCATAATATTTGGAGGCAACTAGTGATGGGAATTGTACAATTGTTGTTTGGATTCGAGTGCAGATGACACTGTGGATAGGGGAGACTAGGGCTGGGCAATATGGCTGAAAACTGTATAACGATATAAGTGTTTTGCTCCACCACCCCCGCGACCCAGAAAAAGACAAGCGGTAGGAAATGGATGGGTGGGTATCGGTCAATATCGAAAAGTATTAATATTTTTTAATGACGGTATAGCTCGGTTGGTAGAGTGGCCGTGCCAGTAACTTGAGGGTTCCAGGTTCGATCCCCGCTTCTGCTATCCTAGTTACTGCCCTTGTGTCCTTGGGCAACCCAATTCCCACCTGCTCCCAGTGCCACACACACTGGTTTAAAAATTTAACTTAGAAATTGGGTTTCACTATGTAAAGCGCTTTGAGTCCCCAGAGAAAAGCGCTATATAAATATAATTCACTAATTCACTAATGACCTATCGGGAATAAGGACCGAGAGAAAAATATGTTAAATATAAAAAGTTGTACAAAACCCAAAACCAGTGAAGTTGGCACGTTGTGTCAATTGCAAATAAAAACAGAATATAATGATTTGCAAATACTTTTTAACTTATATTCAATTGAATAGACTGCAAATATAATATTAAATGTTCAAACTGGAAAACGTTTTGCAAATATTAGCTCTTTTGGAATTTCATGTCTGCAACATGTTCCAAAAGGGCTGGCACAAGTGGCAAATAAGGTTGAGAAAGTTGAGGAATGCTCATCAAACACTTATTTGGGACATCCCACAAGTGAATAGGCTAATTGGGAACAGGTGGGTGCCATTATTGGGTATAAAAGCAGCTTTCATGACATTTCTCAGTCATTCCCAAACAAGGATGGGGCGAGGGTCACCACTTTGTGAATAAATTCATGAGCAAATTGGTCAGAATATGTCCTCATTCTCCTACTGTCTAGGTGAGTGGCACGATTTATGGTCGACAATAAAGTTTGACAAGCAAGGAAGCGAGGAAACAGCTGATCAGTCCGATCATGTCGACATATGCACACAAGCTCGTGGTCACAACACCGCTATAAATTGTTTGTCTGCGTTAGCCCTTATAATAACAATATCACTAATTCTTTGTTACTATTCGAGTCAAAAAATGCAAATGGAGTATTGGAGTTTTGGATGGTTATACAGTATATTGGGTTTTATGGGCTGAACAGAGAACCTCCCATTGGCTCCGCTATAAAGGAACTTTTATTCATGTTTATTTACGAGTAAGAATGCATTAAAAAAATACATCCGTCGGCATGGATTAAAAAATGATTGTAAACGATACCAATAAAAGTGCAGTTATTTATTTACTTATATATATATGTATTATGGGGGTAACGGTACGTGTATTTGTATTGAACCTTTTCGGTACGGGGGTTTCGGTTCAGTTCGCAGGTGAACCGAACGACACGGACATATAAGTAGCGCACCGCACGTTGTGTAAACCATGCACACCGAGGCACCATGAATTAATTTACGTGGACCCCGACTTAAACAAGATGAAAAACTTATTCAGGTGTTACCATTTAGTGGTCAACTGTACGGAATATGTACTGTACTGTGCAATCTACTAATAAAAGTTTCAATCAATTAAAAAAAAAACAACAACACACGGCATGCTAGTAACGACTGGGTTATGATAGACTGACCACACCTCTTTTCACGGGATATGTCCTCTTTGCGGAGCTGTCCCGGTGGAGTTTCTTAAATGCCTCGAATGTCCGGCTTTTTAAGTTATGGTTGTATGTATTTTCAATGTACGTTCAGGGTTAAGAAGTTTTTTTCTTACTGTACCGAAAATTAACCGAACCGAGGTACGTATCGAACTGAAATTTTTGTGTACCGTTACACCCATAATATATATATATATATATATATGTATATATATATATATATATATATATATATATATATATATATATATATATATATATATATATATATATATATATATTGTATATATAGCTCACATACACTGTCCTCTTTTGTGTTGTCAAGTTGTTGCAATCCATAGCTGAACAGTGTGCAATTATCAATCTCAGTTTTTAGATAATTTAATTAAAAGGGTAATATCAATTGTTGGGAGTTTTGCCGCAACCGTCATTATAACCGTTTATCGTTACACCCCTACAATACAGTCTTTTTTCCCAATAAAAAATACAAACACTTTGTTCTACAAAGACACGCTGTGGTTTACCCCCACTCTTCTGCTGCAGGCTACTGTGATTGGACAGATTCTTAACGAGTCCCACAAACATAAAGACAAAATTAAATACGATTGGATTTCATCCGTCAACATTTTCATATTTGTCGACTAAATTGTCAATTATTTTTGTCATGGTTTTCGTCAACGTGCATTTGTTTTGATTTGTTATCGTCCTGTTGTAGTTAGGGGAAAATAGGTCGTCGACTATAAGTAAGACAAAAATTTTTAGTCAACAAAATGAACCCTGCTTGAGTGCAGAAAAAAGTGTTTTTGACTTATATAGGGATTGTGAGTGATAAACATCACATCGCGTATTTCCAGTATAGACTGATCTGATGATATGAGCGTTCCTCCAGTGACGTCATCCGACCTCAAATCTTGGGAAATTGCCGAAGATGTTCAGAGCGGAATACTCAAAATGGCCGACAATCCCCACCGCTGTTTTGTCACCTCCGTCGTGCAGCAAAATAGCGCAGACTTTTACGAGATATCGCAAATTGCCGCATCATCACGTGATGAGGGAAGTAGTAATAAAGCGAACAGTCCATCCATTTCCTACCGCTTTTCCCTTTTGGGATCGCGGGAGCCTATCTCAGCTGCATTTGGGCGGTAGGCGGCGAAACATTTATTCCGTCCTTCAAGAAAATCAGAAGCAAATAAAATCGGTCCTGTCTAGATAAGCAACTTTATTAGAGATGTCTGATAACGGCTTTTTAACCCCGATATCCAATATTCCGATATTGTCCAACTCTTCATTCCGATATCAACCGATGCCTATATTTACAGTCGTGGAATTAACACATTATTCTGTCTAATTTTGTTGTGATGCCCCGCTGGATGCATTAAACAATGTAACAAGGTTTTGCAAAATAAATCAACTCAAGTTATGGAAAAAAATGCCAACATGGCACTGCCATATTTATTATTGAAGTCACAAAGTGCATTTTCTTTTTTTTTAACATGCGGGGGGGTTTATTGTAGCGTCCTGGAAGAGTTAGAGCTGCAAAGGGTTCTGGGTATTTGTTCTGTTGTGTTTATGTTGTGTTACGGTGCGGCTGTTCTCCCAAAATGTGTTTGTCATTCTGGTTTTGTATGGGTTCACAGTGTGGCGCGTATTTGTAACAGTGTTAAAGGCCTACTGAAATGAGATTTTCTTATTTAAGCGGGGATAGCAGGTCCATTCTATGTGTCATACTTGATCATTTCGCGATATTGCCATATTTTTGCTGAAAGGATTTAGTAGAGAACATCCAAAATAAAGTTTGCAACTTTTGGTGGGAACAGAAAAGCCCTGCCTTTACCGGAAGTCGCAGACGATGATGTCACATGATGATGGCTCCTCACATATTCACATTGTTTTTAATGGGAGCCTCCAACAAAAACAGCTATTCGAACCGAGAAAACGACAATTTCCCCATTAATTTGAGCGAGGATGAAAGATTTGTGTTTGAGGATATTGATAGCAATGGACTAGAAAAAAACAAAAACAAAACGCCATTGCATTGAGACGGATTCAGATTTTTTTAGACACATTTACTAGGATAATTCTGGGAAATCCCTTATCTTTCTATTGTGTTGCCAGTGTTTTAGTGAGTTTAACAATACCTGATAGTCGGAAGGGTGTATCCACGGGTGTGTTGACGCCAATGTCTCAGAGAAGACAACGGCAGCTTTATGGACGGGGCAAGCTCAGCTGATCTCCGGTTAGAAGCGACTTTTTACCACAATTTTCTCACCGAAACCTGCTGGTTGACATTCGGTCGGGATCCATGTTCGCTTGACCGCGCTCTGATCCATAGTAAAGTTTCACCTCCGGGAATTTTAAACAAGGAATCACCGTGTGTTTGTGTGGCTAAAGGCTAAAGCTTCCCAACTCCATCTTTCTACTTTGACTTCTCCAAAATTAGTTGAACAAATTGCAAAAGATTCAGCAACACAGATCTCCAAAATACTGTGTAATTATGCGGTTAAAGCAGACGACTTTTAGCTGTGTGTGTGTGGAGCGCTCATATTTCCTAACAGCCCGTGACGTCACGCGTACACGTCATCATTACGCAACGTTTTCAAGAAAAAACTCCCGGGAAATTTAAAATTGCAATTTAGTAAACCAAAAAGGCCGTATTGGCATGTGTTGCAATGTTAATATTTCATCATTGATATATAAACTATCAGACTGCGTGGTGGGTAGTAGTGGGTTTCAGTAGGCCTTTAAAGTTGTTTATACGACCACCATCAGTGTGACCTGTATGGCTGTTGACCAAAAATCCCTTGCATTCACTTGTGTGTGTGAACAGCCGTAGATATTATGTGATTGGGCAGTGCCTTTAAGGTTTATTGCCGCTCTGTACTTCTCCCTACGTCCGTGTACCACTCCGTATGGCGGCGTTTTATAACGTCAGAAATTTTACTACTTGAACCGATAACAATAATTTACGATTTTACATTATAAAGCATCCATCCATCCATCCATTTTCTACCGCTTATTCCCTTTCGGGGTGGCGGGGGCGCTGGCGCCTATCTCAGCTACAATCGGGCGGAAGGCAGGGTACACACTGGACAAGTCGCCATCTCATCGCAGGGCCAACACAGATAGACAGACAACATTCACACTCACATTCACACACTAGGGCCAATTTAGTGTTGCCAATCAACCTATCCCCAGGTGCATGTCTTTGGAAGTGGGAGGAAGCCGCATTTATCTCTAAATACAACATTAACATCCTACCTGGCAAGCGTGTCACCCAATCAGTCCTCTGTATTCCCAGTTGCCGTATCAGCTGACATTTGACGCAGGCGATCCAGTACTTTTCAGAGGCGGTATGGTACCGTATATGATTCATTAGTATCGCGGTACTATACTAAGACCGGTATACTGTACAACCCTATTAGGACCTTTCAAAGTGTAAAATACAATCCGCATTGAAGACGGAGTAATTTATTTTTAAAGTAAACCAGATACTTTATTTTGTGTTTGTGCATGACTTCTTGTCAAACACTTAACAGATTTTAGTGAAATTTAACAGATTTGTTGCAGAATCCAACAAAAAAAGAAGCTCTGCATATTTTTAGCGCTGGAATGCGGAAAAGCATTTATTTGCATGTCGGTAATGTTCCGCGGGTAGTGGAAATTGACACACTGACTTGAATAAAAACGGAAAGAGTGTGCCGATCCGGGGCCGTTCCGCATTCAGTGGAAATTCGGGTTTTACTGCCGTTCCTGCTTCCTGTTGACCAGCATTGTTGTCCGAATATACAGTATAGTATGTTGAGTTGAGTTTGAGTTCATTTGGAACATGCGTGCATACAACATGATACTGTACATCACAATTTTCAGTTTCTCTATTCAACATGTTCGAAAAGGAGTAGGAAGAAGCAGAGCTTATTTAATCCTACCCTTTTTCCTTTACATAGCAGTTGCTCAAACTTTTGTTCACTTCCTGTTCTCAATTTGTGAAGTGAATTATATTTATATAGCGCTTTTCTCTAGTGACTCAAAGCGCTTTACATAGTGAAACCCAAGGCGCAGTGTGAGAGTGGCCGTGCGCAACCCGAGGGTCACTGGTTCAAATCCCACCTAGAACCAACCTCGTCACGTCCGTTGTGTCCTGAGCAAGACACTTCACCCTTGCTCCTGATGGGTGCTGGTTGGCGCCTTGCATGGCAGCTCCCTCCATCAGTGTGTGAATGTGTGTGTGAATGGGTAAATGTGGAAGTAGTGTCAAAGCGCTTTGAGTACCTTGAAGGTAGAAAAGCGCTATACAAGTACAACCCATTTATCATTTATCTAAGTTACATTTAAACCAGTGTGGGTGGCACTGGGAGCAGGTAGGTAAAGTGTCTTGCCCAAGGACACCACGGCAGTGACTAGGATGGCGGAAGCGGAAATCGAACCTGCAACCCTCAAGTTGCTGGCACGGCCGCTCTACCAACCGTGCTATGCCGCCCCATTTATTTATTTATTCAGAATATAATCCATAAGTAATAACAATAACAATAAATAAATAATAATTGGTGAAGTAAGTTATATTTCATATGGTGAGATGAGTAAGAGTATCTTGAAAATGAATAAACAAATAAGATAAATTGAGAATGTTTATCATGGTTCTTCTTCTTTGTACTTTGTAAACACTTTAAGTTTAAAAGAGTTTCTTGAAGTGGATCATATTAGTACATTGTTTGATTTATTTGCTTAATCCATTCCATAATTTACCTCGGAGTCTTGTTCACGGGTGAGAGAAGAGTGGATGGTGAGATCGACAGGCGGATCGGTGCGGCGTCTTCAGTAATGTGGACGCTGTATCGATCCGTTGTGGTGAAGAAGGAGCTGAGCCGGAAGGCAAAGCTCTCAATTTACCGTTCGATCTATGTTCCCATCCTCACCTATGGTCGTGAGCTTTGGGTTATGACTGAAAGGACAAGATCACGGGTACAAGCGGCCGAAATTTGCTTTCTCCACCGAGTGGCGGGGCTCTCCTGTAGAGATGGGGTGAGAAGCTCCGTCATCCTGGAGGAGTTAAAAGTAAAGCCGCTGCTCCTAGTTGGCCGGGGGCGGGACCTATACTCTGGAGCAACTTGTGTGAAATTATTAACACATTACCGTAAAATATCAAATAATATTATTTATCTTATTCACGTAAGACACTAGGCTTATATCAGCAATCGTCACACAAGTCAACCAATAAAAATTTGGCGTTATGTCCATTCATGGTGTTGGATTTTATCAAATACATTTCCCCAAAAAATGTGACTTATACTCTGGTGCGACTTATATAGGTTTTTTCCCTTCTTTATTATGCATTTTCGGTCGGTGCGACTTATACTCCGGAGCAATTTATAATACAAAAAATACGGTATTACACGGTTACATTTCTGACAGCACAGACACTCTACAACGGCACATTGTTTGCGGATTATAATTATTGGTTTGCAAAAAATATTTTTCCGACCAATTAGGTGAATTTGCATAATTTCCCACAGCACACCAAATATCTCACGATACACGAGTGCAGTGTTTTTCAACCTTTTTATGAGCTGAGGCACATTTTGTTCATTGAAAATATCCGGAGGCACACCACCAGCAGAAATCATTAAAAATGAATGAAACTCATTTGACGGTAAGAAGTAGCAATTGTTGGATATGTCTTTAAAGCATAACCAAGCATGCATCAATATAGCTCTTGTCTCAAAGTATGTGTACTGTCACCACCTGCCACATCACGCCCGGACTTATTTTTACTTTTTTGCTGTTTTCCTGTATAGTGTTTTAGTTCTTGTCTTACGCTCCTATTTTGATAGCTTTTCCTGTTTGGTTGGTGTTTTCCTATAGCAGTTTCATGTCTTCGTTCAACGCTTTCCTGGCATCTGCTTTGTTTTAGCAATCAAAACTATTTTAAGTTGTTGATATCCTTCCTTGCAAGGACATTGATTGTCATGCCATGTTAGGATGTACTTTTTGGACGCCGTCTTTGCTCCGCAGTAAGTTTTTGCTGTCATCCAGAATTCTGTTTTTGTTTACTTTGTAGCCAGTTAGGTTTTAGTTTTGTTCTGTATAGCCTTCCCTAAGCTCCAATGCCTTTTCTTATGGGCAGTCACCTTTTGTTTATTTTTGGTTTAAGCATTAGACACCTTTTTACCTGCAAGCTCCCTTCCACTGTAAAGCAATTAGCTAGCGGCTGCCACCTACTGATATTGAAGAGTATTACACGATTACTCTGCCCAGCTCTAGACAGCACCGACACATCATTTGTAGTGGTGTATCGGTACGTGTATTTGTATTGAACCGTTTCGGTAAGGGGGTTTCGGTTCGGTACGGGGGTGTCGCTTTCTCGGTCCGAATCACTCTAGTTGCTGGTGGCTATGATTGTAAACAATGTGAGGATGTGAGGAGCCCTACAACCTGTGGCGTCACGCGCACATCGTCTGCTACTTCCGGTAAAGGCAAGGCTTTTTTATTAGCGAACAAAAGTTGCAAACTTTATCTTCGATGTTCTTTACTAAATCTTTTCAGCAAAAATATGGCAATATCGAGAAATGATCAAGTATGACACATAGAATGGACCTGCTATCCATTCTAAAATCTCATTTCAGTAGGCTTTTAAAACCCTAAAGGCCTACTGAAATGAGATTGTCTTATTTAAACGGGGATAGCAGGTCCATTCTATGTATCATACTTGATCATTTCGCGATATTGCCATATTTTTGCTGAAAGGATTTAGTAGAGAACATCCACGATAAAATTCGCAACTTTTGGTTGCTAATAAAAAAGCCTTGCCTCTACCGGAAGTCGCAGACGATGACGTCACCGGTGTGAGTGCTCCTCACATCCTCACATTGTTTATAATGGGAGCCTCCAACAAAAAGAGCTATTTGGACCAAGAAAACGTCAATTTCCCCATTAATTTGAGCGAGGATGAAAGATTTGTGGCTGAGGATATTGATAGCAAAGGACTACCCAAAAAATTAAAAATAAAAAAAAAGTGAAAAAAAAAAGGGGGGGGATTGCATTGTGAGCGATTCATATGTTTTTAGACACATTTACTAGGATAATTCTGGGAAATCCCTTATCTTTCTATTGTGTTGCTAGTGTTTTAGTGAGATTATATAGTACCTGATAGTCGGAGGGGTGTGTCCACGGGTGTCTTGACGCCATTCTCTGAGGGAAGTCACGGCAGCAGCAGCACGACAGAAGTTCCGTTGAGCTCCGGTAAGAGGCGACTTTTTACCACAATTTTTTCACCAAAACCTGCCGGTTGAGAAGTGGTCGGGATCCATATTCACTTGACCGCTCCAAACCGTAGTAAAGATTCACCTCCGGGAATTTTAAACAAGGAAACACCGTGTGTTTGTGTGGGTAAAGGCTAAAGCTTCCCACCTCCATCTTTCTACTTTGACTTCTCCATTATTAATTGAACAAATTGCAAAAGATTCAGCAACACAGATGTCCAGAATACTGTGTAATTGCACGATGAAAAGAGACAACTTTAGCCGCAGGTGGTGCTGCGCTAATATGTCCCCTCCAACTCGAGACGTCACGCGCACACGTCATAAATTCCGCGACGTTTTAGACAAGAAACTCCGAGGGAAATTTAAAATTGTAATTTAGTAAACTAAAAAGGCCGTATTGGCATGTGTTGCAATGTTAATATTTCATCATTGATATATAAACTATCAGACTGCGTGGTCGGTAGTAGTGGGTTTTAGTAGGCCTCTTATCATTTGCAGACTGTAATTATTGGTTTGCAAAAAAGATTTTTTAAACCAAATAGGTGAATCTAGATAACCTCCCACGGCACACCAGACTGTATCTCACGGGTTGAAAAACACTGCACTAGTGTGTCGCGGCACAGTGGTTGATAAACACTGTGTTAAATTGTAGTCCAGCATGCACTCAGTAGGTAAAATGTACATTTGGAAAAAGATGAATAATAAAACGAGGCTGATACAAGTTGGGATCCAGTGACACTATAGTTGCGTTGACACGGTTGCATTGTTTAAAGGCCTACTGAAACCCACTACTACCGACCACGCAGTCTGATAGTTTATATATCAATGATGAAATCTTAACATTGCAACACATGCCAATACGGCCTTTTTAATTTACTAAATTACAATTTTAAATTTCCTGCAGAGTTTCTTGTTGAAAACGTCACGGAATGATGACGCGTGCGTTTGACGTCTCGGGTTGGAGCGGACATTTCAGTCCAGCACCACTCACGGCTAAAAGTAGTCTCTTTTCATCGCATAATTACACAGTAATTTGGACATCTGTGTTGCTGAATCTTTTGCAATTTGTTCAATTAATAACGGAGACTATAAAGAATAATGCTGTTGGTGGAAAGCGGTGGATTGCAGCTGCCTTTAGCACCGAAACACAGCCGGTGTTTCTTCGTTTGTTGTGAAGCTTTAACACAGCGGTCAAGCGGACATGTTTATTTACGTCAACCAGCAAGTTTTTGGATAGGAAAATTGTGATATTAAGTCATCTCTTACCGGAGACATCAGTGGATTATGCGGCCTCATCGTGCAGCTCAAAAAGGCAGCTGTGATCTTGGCTCCTCTGCTTCTCTCAGAGACACTGGCATTCACCGCAGCCATCCGACTTTCAGGTATGACTTTACAATCTCACTAAAGAACTATTAAAACAATAAGCAGATTGTTTTAATAGGCCCCTCCAGGACCTGTTTTCCTCCAGGACCAGGAGGCGTGTGGGTCGGATCACAGCTGACTCTTCTCACCCTGGACACAAAATATTCTCCCCTCTTTCCTCAGGCAGGAGACTACGGTCCATCCAGACCCACACCTCCCGCCACCTGAACAGTTTTTTCCCCTCGGCCATCAGACACGTGAACAATACCAAGATCTGATACCTCAATTACAGCTCATGTTATTCTATTCTGTGTTATATGTCTTTTATGTTGCACGATTGCGCCAGGTAAAATTCCTAGTTTGTGAACCCGTTTTCAAACAATGGCAATAAAAACATTTCTGATTCTTATTAGGGATCTTCCAGAATTATCTTAGTAAATGTGTCTACTTACATTTGAAACGCTCACACTGCAGCCGCCGGCTTTTCTTTTTTTTGTGTGCTTCACTCTAACTTTCCTCATCCACGAATCTTTTATCTTCGCTCAAATTAATGGGGAAATTGTCGCTTTCTCGGTCCGAATAGCTCTTGCTGCTGGAGGCTATGATTGTAAACAATGTGAGGAGCCCTACAACCCGTGACATCACGCGCACATCGTCTGCTACTTCCGGTAAAGGTGTTGTAAGCACAATACCAATGGCGTGCAATTTGCAAAATGCGCAACCGCATTTTGCAAATTTAATGACAAATCAAATCAAATCTAATCAAATGTTTATTGGATTCATCACTATACAGTGTACATCCACGACTAAACTACTGACTAAATTACTACCACAACTTGGTTTACTATTTATAAAATATAATAATGTAGGGTTACCTGGAACTTGAAATAGGCCACCCGGCCTGATTCCACACTTGGTAGTAGTTTAGTCAGTAGTTTAGTCGTGGATGTACACTATATAGTGATGAATCCAATAAACATTTGATTAGATTTGATTTGACATTAAATTTGCAAAATGCGGTTGCGCATTTTGCTAATTGCGCGCCATTGGTATTGTGCTTACAACAAAGGCAAGGCGTTTTTTTTAGCGACCAAAAGTTGCGAACTTTATCGTCGATGTTCTCTACTAAATCCTTTCAGTAAACATATGGCAATATCGCGAAATGATCAAGTGAGACACATTGGACCTGAAATCCATTAAAAGGATAAGACTTAAGTCTTTATATATATATATATATATATATATATATATATATATATATATATATATATATATATATATATATATATATATATATATATATATATATATATATATATATATATGGCAATACTGATGTGAAGCTCCTGGTTTTGTAAAGAATTGAAAAATATATAAGAAACAACATGTATAGGAACCATACAGTATTTACAACCTCACTAGTGTTCACCTTACAGCCACAGGAACCACATGGGTCAGTCTACTCTATATATACAGTATTTACAACCTCACTAGTGCTCACTTCACAGCCACAGGAACCACATGGGTCAGTCTACTCTATACAGTATTTACAACCTCACTAGTGTTCACTTCACAGCCACAGGAACCACATGGGTTAGCCTACTCTATACAGTACAACCTCACTAGTGTTCACTTCACAGCCACAGGAACTACATGGGTTAGCCCACTCTATGCAGTATTTACAACCTCACTAATGTTCACCTTACAGCCACAGGAACCACATAGGTCAGTCTACTCTATACAGTATTTACAACCTCACTAGTGTTCACCTTACAGCCACAGGAACCACATGGGTTAGCCTACTCTATACAGTACAACCTCACTAGTGTTCACTTCACAGCCACAGGAACCACATGGGTCAGTCTACTCTATACAGTAGTTACAACCTCACTAGTGTTCACTTCACAGCCACAGGAACCACATGGGTTAGCCTACTCTATACAGTATTTACAACTTCACTAGTGTTCACCTTACAGCCACAGGAACCACATGGGTCAGTCTATTCTATACAGTATTTACAAACCCCGTTTACATATGAGTTGGGAAATTGTGTTAAATGTAAATATAAACAGAATACAATATAAATAAGAAAATCTTATTTCTGTAGGCCTTTAAATTGTAGTCCATCATGCACCCAGTAGGTAAAATGTACATTTATAAAAAGATGAATAATAAAAGGAGGCTGATACAAGTTGGGATCCAGTGACACTATAGTTGCGTTGACACGGTTGCATTGTTTAAACCAGCATAAACCGGTGGGGTTGCATGCTGAAAAGGAACGCCTTGTCGCGATGTAAGCAAGTGGAAAGCGGGAAGCTGCGATAATAGAAGATCGCTAGAAACACACATTTGACTAAAATACATATAGTACACTTTTTAACGCAACACGGTAGAGCAAAGCGTGGACGGCAGGTAACACCCTACTATATTTAACGCTTTGTTGCGTCAAATATCGGGCCCAACAGTCCCGCTGTAAATAAAAAACACAATTAACACGACTAAAAATATTAAACTACAACACAATGTATACGTGACGTGTTCTCACTAATTATGTGACGCCATGGTTGTTAAAAAGATAGAATTATATAAGTCAGTACGGCCCACAATGATAACAGCGGCGCAATCGGCCACCGCTCACACGACGCGAATACAGTAAATAGTGTCGTTGTTTCATCTCCGTCACAAACCAATCCGTACCTGGAATGTGTCCAAAATGACCAAAATAGAGGAAAATGGAGCACAAACCTGTTTGACAGCCCGAGTAGAATGTCTCGCTGTTGCTTCTGTGGCCTTCTCTAGCGCACACACCTTATGCATTATGGGTCGTTTGCGAACAATCGGGCTTTTAAAATGGCTCTCGAGACGTTGTTTTCTCCTCTTTTTTTTTTCTTCCCGTTATTGGTCAGAAAAAGGGAGAGTGAACCATTGGCACCATTTTTTCATGGGTCCACAAATTCCTCAATTCCAGTCATATTACATATATAAATAAAATCTTATACTATGCCGTTTCTTTTCTTTTTCTCCTATGTCCCACTCTCCCTTGTGAAGGGGGTCCGGTCCGATCCGGTGGCCATGTACCATCTCTGCACTGCTGATCCGCCTCCGCTTGGGATGGTTTCCTGCTGGCTCCGCTGTGAACGGGACTCTCGCTGCTGTGTCGGATCCGCTTTGGACTGGACTCTCGCGACTGTGTTGGATCCATTATGGATTGAACTTTCACAGTATCATGTTAGACCCGCTCGACATCCATTGCTTTCCTCCTCTCCAAGGTTCTCATGGTCATCATTGTCACCGACGTCCCACTGGGTGTGAGTTTTTCTTGCCCTTATGTGGGCCTACAGAGGATGTCGTAGTGGTTTGTGCAGCCCTTTGAGACACTAGTGATTTAGGGCTATATAAGTAAACATTGATTGATTGATTGATAAACCGGATGTACGGGGGACTCAAACCCAGGTCCTCGGAATGTGCGTGCAGGAGTGTCTAAACCAGTGGTTCTTAACCTTGTTGGAGGTTCCGAACCCTACCAGTTTCATGCCCGCATTCACCAAACCCTTCTTTTGTGAATTATTTATTTATTTATTTCAAATTCAAGACAAAGCTATATGTTATTTTTTCCTGGTGTACAAAATGAACCGTGCATCAACTCACAACAAATTGCAAACCTGCAAATCAGTGTGACTTCTGCTGTTGCCATATCCATGATACGCTGATATGGAGAAGTTTTTATTTACAAGATGAGTCCATACTTGCCAACCCTCCCGATTTTTCCGGGGGAATCCCGAATTCCAGTGACCCTCCCGAAAATCTCCCGGGGCAACCATTCTCCTTTAGCGTCCTCTACAACCTGTCGTCACGTCCTATTTTCCTCCATACAAACTTGCGTGTCGGCGCATTCGCGTCATTTATGTGGCTTTTACACACACATAAGTGAATGCAAGGCATACTTGGTCAACAACCATACATGTCACACTGAAGGTAGCCATATAAACAACTTTAACACTGTTAAAAATATGTGCCACACTGTGAACCCACACCAAACAAGAATGACAAACACATTTGGGGAGAACATCCGCACCGTAACATAACGTAACAAATACCCGGGCCCCCTTGCAGCACTAACTCTTCCGGGACCTACAATATACACCCCCGCTACCACCAAACCCCGCCCACTTCAACCACGCCTGCCCCCCCTCCACCTCAACCCCCATTCCCCCCATCTCCTGAATTCTGGGGTCTCAAAGCTGGAAAGTATGGATGAGTCGGGTGTCTTGACTGGCTCCGCCGAACTCCTGGCGCCGACTCACCGAACCCCTAGGGTTCGATTGAACCCAGGTTAAGAACCACTGGTCCAAACAGTGTTTTTCTACCAGTGTGCCGTGAGATACAGTCTGGTGTGCCGTGGGAGATGATCTAATTTCACCTATTTGGGTTAAAAAAAAATTTGCAAAGCAGTAATTATAGTCTGGAAATGATGTGTTGTTGTTGAGTGTCGGTGCTGTCTGGAGCTGGGCAGAGTAACTGTGTAATACTCTTCCATATCAGTAGGTGGCAGCAGGTAGCTAATTGCTTTGTAAATGTGGGAAACAGTGGGAGGCAGTGTGCAGGTAAAAAGGTGTCTAATGCTTAAACCAAAAATAAACAAAAGGTGAGTGCCCCTAAGAAAAGTAATTGAAGCTTAAGGAAGGCTGTGTAGAACCAAACTAAAACTGAACTGGCTACAAAGTCAACAAAAACAGAATGCTGGACGACAGCAAAGACTTACTGTGGAGCAAAGACAATGTACATCCGAACATGACATGACAATCAACAATGTCCCCACAAAGAAGGATAAAAACAAGTGAAATATTCTTGATTGCTAAAACAAAGCAGATGCAGGAAATATCGCTCAGAGGAAGACATGAAACTGCAACAGGAAAATACCAACAAAAGAGAAAAAGCCAACAAAATAGGAGCACAAGACAAGAAGTAAAAGACTACACACAGGAAAACAGCAAACATGTCCAAATAAGTCAGGGTGTGAGGTGGTGACAGTACACCTACTTTGAGACAAGAGCTATAGTGATGCATGCTTGCTTATGCTTTAAAGTCATTTCCAACAATTGCCACATTCACTTTTTACCGTAAACTGAGTTTTGTTTTTTAATGATTTCTGCTGGTGGTGTGCCTCCGCAATTTTTCAACGCAAAAAATGTGCCTTGGCTCAAAAAAGGTTGAAAAACACTGGTCTAAAACACCAAATTGTCAAATTGATGTCTGACATATATACATAAAAATTTCATACAATTACATGTTTTGTTTTAAATAAAAACATTTTACACGTATTTTGTAAATACATCAATTTAAGCATAAGAAATGACAGGCGTTCTGTAGGAGCCGAAAGACACGACTCTTTTACGGGAGCCGAGGCAAGAACAAAAAAACTGGCTCTCCCAAAAGATCTGAAATGCCCATCACTATCACGCGGTCATCCGATACAAGATGAGCACTTCCGGTTTGGGTTTTTCACAGTAAACGTGAGCCGCCGCTGTCTGTGAGTCAAATATCTATATATTGCCTTTTTTTAATATTGCAATATTTTTAGGCCATATCGCAATATAGTATGATGATTCTATGTGTCTACATTAAAACATTCTTCTTCATACTGCATTCATATATGCTACTTTTAAACTTTCATGCAGAGAGGGAAATCGCAACTAAGTCAATTGACCAAAAAGCATATTTATTTTAAGGTATTAAGCAATGGCACAAACATTCAAGTCATTTCCAAAACATAAATTGCAAGATTTTCAGAGACATTTTAAGTGTCAAATAAAAATGAGCTCCATAATAGGAAATGAAATAGTATTCATCCTTCACTATGTGGTATGTTACTAAGGTTATGAAATGATCTTCATTCTCTAGCGAGTGACTTTACAAAAGATGCTACATATTAGCAGTAATGCTACTTTTTATAGCAACGCTCCCCCCCACACTTGACAAATTACGGTTGTCTGTTCACTGTTCAACATATTCCCACTTGAAGACGAACCACCGCCAGACGATGGAAACCCTGCTGTTGTTATTGGGAATTAAACCTTCCTTCATTTGTTACCAGATCCGCATGTTCTTTCTCTCGTACGGCTACGTTAGCAGCTAACGTTAGCCGCGTCGCTAAGGGCGTGTATGTGACGTGTGACATGACAGTTTGTGACGTATGTAAGAATGTGCGCCTGCTTGTCTGCGAGAAGGAGAGACAGGAAAGAGCGAGGAGAGCCTGAAGTGCACGCCCGCAGCTAAAAGTCTTGCGTGTGAACGTATACTCGAATATTACGATATAGTCATTTTCTATATCGCACAGAAACAAACCCGCGATATATCCAGCCCGGCCCTATATCCATCCATCCCTTTTTTACCGCTTATTCCCTTTGGGGTCGCGGGGGGCGCTGGTGCCTATCTCAGCTACAAACGGGCGGAAGGCGGGGTACACCCTGGACAAGTCGCCACCTCATCGCAGGGCCAACACAGATAGACGGACAACATTCACACTCACATTCACACACTAGGGCCAATTTAGTGTTGCCAATCAACCTATCCCCAGGTGCATGTCTTTGGAAGTGGGAGGAAGCCGGAGTACCCGGAGGGAACCCACGCAGTCACGGGGAGGACATGCAAACTCCACACAGAAGGATCCCGAGCCCGGGATTGAACCCTGGACTACTCAGGACCTTCGTATTGTGAGGCAGACGCACTAACCCTACTCTTCCACCGTGAAGCCCTCAAATAGCTATAACATGACTACAATCATGCAAATAATGTATTTAAAATGACTTAAAACAGTGGTTCTGAACTTTTTTTCAGTGATGTACCCCCTGTGATTTTTTTTTTTAAATTCAAGTACCCCCTAATCGGGGCAAAGCATTTTTGTTTGAAAAAAAAAAAGAGATAAAGAGGTATAAAATACAGCACTATGTCATCAGTTTCTGATTTATTAAATTGTACAAAACCCGTTTCCATTTGAGTTGGGAAGTTGTGTTAGGGGTAAATAAAAACAGAATACAATGATTTGCAAATCCTTTTCAACCCATATTCAATTAAATGCACTACAAATACAAGATATTTAATGTTCAAACTCATAAACTTTATTAAATTTTTTTGCAAATAATAATTAACTTGGAATTTCATGGCTGCAACACATGCCAAAGTAGTTGGGAAAGGGCATGTTCACCACTGTGTTACATCACCTTTTCTTTTAACAACACTCAATAAACGTTTGGGAACTGAGGAAACTAATTGTTGAAGCTTTGAAAGTGGAATTCTTTCCCATTCTTGTTTTATGTAGAGCTTCAGTCCTTCAACAGTCCGGGGTCTCCGCTGTCGTATTTTAAGCTTCGTAATGCGCCACACATTTTCGATGGGAGACAGGTCTGGACTGCAGGCGGGCCAGGAAAGTACCCGCACTCTTTTTTTACGAAGCCACGTTGTTGTAACACGTGCTGAATGTGGCTTGGCATTGTCTTGCTGAAATAAGCAGGGGCGTCCATGAAAAAGACGGCGCTTAGATGGCAGCATATGTTGTTCCAAAACCTGTATGTACCTTTCAGCATTAATGGTGCCATCACAGATGTGTAAGTTACCCATGCCTTGGACACTAATGCACCCCCATACCATCACAGATGCTGGCTTTTGAACTTTGCGTTGATAACAGTCTGGATGGTTCGCTTCCCCTTTGGTCCGGATGACACAGTGTCAAATATCAATTTGAAATGTGGACTTGTCCGACCACAGAACACTTTTCCACTTTGAATCAGTCCATCTCAGATGATCTCGGGCCCAGAGAAGCCGGCGGCGTTTCTGGATGTTGTTGATAAATGGCTTTCGCTTTGCATAGTAGAGCTTTAACTTGCACTAACAGATGTAGTGACGAACTGTATTTAGTAACAGTGGTTTTCTAAAGTGTTCCTGAGCCCATGTAGTGATATCCTGTAGAGATTGATGTCGGTTTTTGATTCAGTGCCATCTGAGGGATCGAAGGTCACGGTCATTCAATGTTGGTTTCCGGTCATGCCGCTTACGTGGAGTGATTTTTCCAGATTCTCTGAACCTTTTGATGATATTATGGACCGTAGATTTTGAAATCCCTAAATTTCTTGCAATTGCACTTTGAGAAACGTTGTTCTTAAACTGTTTGACTGTTTGCTCATGCAGTTGTGGACGAAGGGGTGTACCTCGCCCCATCCTTTCTTGTGAAAGACTGAGCATTATTTGGGAAGCTGTTTTTATACCCAATCATGGCACCCATCTGTTCCCAATTAGCTTGCACACCTGTGGGATGTTCCAAATAAGTGTTTGATGAGCATTCCTCAACTTTATCAGTATTTATTGCCACCTTTCCCAACTTCTTTGTCACGTGTTGCTGGCATCAAATTCTAAAGTTAATGATTATTTGCAAAAAAAAAAATGTTTATCAGTTTGAACATCAAATATGTTGTCTTTGTAGCATATTCAACTGAATATGGGTTGAAAATGATTTGCAAATCATTGTATTCCGTTTATATTAACATCCAACACAATTCCCCAATTCATATGGAAACGGGGTTTTTAGTACAGAATGTGGCTGGCAGCAAGGCTTATAAGCCCTAACTGCAACTGTCTGTGTAAGTGGTCAGTGGCTCCACCACGGGAGAAACAGCAAGAAAAGGCAGACAGAGCAGTGGCGACAAGCACCATGAATGATATCATATAACATTAGTATGACAAATCGTGTAATGTTTTTATGTCACCTTGGTAACATGTCACTTGGGCTTAAAGAGGAAGATGACGCTATATTGGATTATGTACAAAACAAGAAATATGTACTTTATTTTTATTTGTAGTTTTAAAATGTCCTCTTTCATCGCCACATGCTCTTCATCGTCCAGCTCTTGATTTCCGGTGGCTGTTTAAAGTCCTACTGAAATGAGATTTTCTTATTCAAACGGGGATAGCAGGTCCATTCTATGTGTCATACTTAATCATTTCGCGATATTGCCATGTTTTTGCTGAAAGGATTTTGTAGAGAACATCCACGATAAAATTTGCAACTTTCGTTGCTAAGAGAAAAGCCCTGCCTCTACCGGAAGTCGCAGACGATGACGTCACACGTGTGAGGGCTCCTTATATATTCACATTGTTTTTAATGGGAGCCTCCAACAAAAAGTGCTATTCGGACCGAGAAAACGACAATTTCCCCATTAATTTGAGCGAGGATGAAAGATTTGTGTTTGCGGATATTGATAGCGACGGACTAGAAAAAAAAAAAAAGTTAAAAAAAAAAAACAACGCTATTGCATTGGGACGGATTCCGATGTTTTTAGACACATTTACTAGGATAATTCTGGGAAATCCCTTATCCTTCTATTGTGTTGCTAGTGTTTTAGTGAGTTTAATAGTACCTGATAGTCGGAGGTGTGTCCACGGGTGTCTTGACGGCAGCTTCATGGACGGCACAAGCTCAGCTTTTCTCCGGTAAGAAGCGACTTTTTAACCACAATTTTCTCACCGAAACCTGCTGGTTGACATGTAGTCGGGATCCATGTTCGCTTGACCGCGCTCTGATCCATAGGAAAGTTTCACCCCCAGGAATTTTAAACAAGGAATCACTGTGTGTTTGTGTGGCCAAAGGCTAAAGCTTCCCAACTCCATCTTTCTACTTTGACTTCTCCAATATTAATTGAACAAATTGCAAAAGATTCAGCAACACAGATGTCCAAAAATCTGTATAATCATGCCGTTAAAGCAGATGACTTTTAGCTGTGTGTGTGTGCAGCGCTCATACTTCCTAAAAACCTGTGACGTCTTGCGTACACGTCATCATTACACGACGTTTCGAAGACGAAACTCCCGGGAAATTTAAAATTGTAATTTAGTAAACTAAAAAGGCCGTATTGGCATGTTATTGCAATGTTAATATTTCATCATTGATATATAAACTATCAGACTGCGTGGTCGGTAGTAGTGGGTTTCAGTAGGCCTTTAAAAAGAGAATAAATACAGCGGTACCGGGCCAGGTAAGGTTCCCCGTGTTGGCAAATGATTCCAGGACCAAGACAAATGTCTGCACGTGCTCATGTGACTCTGATGGTTGCATAGAAATATTATTATATAATCCATATTCAGGAATTGTCACGGATACAAAGGATTATGGGTATTGGTTGTGTTGCGTTTATGTTGTGTTACTGTGAGGATGTTCTAACGAAATGTGTTTGTCAATCTTGTTGGGTGTGGCGCATATTAGTAAGTGTTAAAGTTGTTTATATCACAACCATCAGTGTACTCTGTATCACCCAGTATGCCTTTCAATCTTGAACGTGTAATTGCAGAAGCTGCACACAACATGTTGCCAGACCAACAATTGGTTCGTACATGTTGTTGAAGGTGTCTAAGGCAATGGCTTCACAGCACGCCCATATTCTTGTCATCAGGATGAACACAATTGGACAGTCGCGGGAACGTTAGCAGCTCTAATTGTCATCATTACTCTGTGAAACAGGTTTAAATATTTCTGTGAGTTGTAAAGGCGGACAACCTCTGATGTATTTCAGCGGGCGGTTGGCGGGCGGGTACGGTCCTGATAAAATGTTGGTTCGGGTGGACGGCGGGTGGATGACGACTTTGATGGTGCGGATGCGGATGATATAATTGCCTATCCGCGCATCTCTAATAGAAACATTTAAGTCCCATCTTAAAACTAATTTGTATACTCTGGCCTTTAAAGAGACCCCCTTTTTAGACCAGTTGATCTGCCGTTTCTACATCTGCGGTCCTCTCGAAGGTTTCTCATAGTCATCCACATTGACTTCCCACTGGGTTGTAAGTTTTTCCTTGCCCTTTTGTGGGCTCTGAACCGAGGACTTTGTTGTGGCTTGTGGAGCCCTTTGAGGCACTTGTGATTTAGGGCTATATAAGTAAACATTGATTGATTGATTGATTGAACACAATTATAATAATAATCCATCCATCCATCCATTTTCTACCGCTTATTCCCTTTCGGGGTCGCGGGGGGCGCTGGCGCCCATCTCAGCTACAATCGGGCGGAAGGCGGGGTACACCCTGGACAAGTCGCCACCTCATCGCAGGGCCAACACAGATAGACAGACAACATTCACACTCACATTCACACACTAGGGCCAATTTAGTGTTGCCAATCAACCTATCCCCAGGTGCATGTCTTTAGAAGTGGGAGGAAGCCGGAGTACCCGGAGGGAACCCACGCATTCACGGGGAGAACATGCAAACTCCATACAGAAAGATCCCGAGCCTGGATTTGAACCCAGGACTGCAGGACCTTCGTATTGTGAGGCAGACGCACTAACCCCTCTGCCACCGTGAATAATAATATTAACTATAATTTCCTTTAATATCGCACATTTTTTGACGCTCGGTCCATTAACTGAATTTGACAAAAGAATATTCAACACAATAGTTCAATCTAACACAAGTAATGAAAAATGTTTATGGTTATGCAAAGGTGACATATATAGGAATAGACAGAACTCATGGCCTTGCTAATAACCAGACAACATATCAAAATGTGTCTTTATTCATATGCATATGTGGAGAGGGGCGTGTTCCGCGCGTCCCCTGCGGGCGGGGTGTGTGCAGGGGCCGGCCATGAAGCAGCCAATAGGTGAGTGGATAGCTCATCTGGAACGAGTGATCTAATCACCTGTTCCCTTTATTAGCAGCGCTGGAGACCATGAAATGGAGAGAGGCATGAGGACGCAGGACAGACGCAGAGAGACGAACAAGGGGCGGCTGAAAAGCTGGACAGACGGACAATTGTGTAAAGTAAAAGATGTACTAAAGACTGTGTCAAACCTGAGACGCTGAACAGACGGACAATTGTGTAAAGTAAAAGATGTATTAAATACTGTGTCAAACCTGTATCCTGAGGAAACGTCCACAGCATAATTAATGAAAACAGACAAATTTGCATTTGCTATATTGTTTTGGATCACAACATAATGACTATTAATAGTGAAATTAATATTACCCCTGTAGGCTATGAGGGGAATCATACCATGTAACATTTACTTATATGATTGTGCGCTAGTATGTGTTTGTATTTGGTCACATAATTCTTTAGAGGATTATTCCACTAAGGAAATATGGACTTAGATAAATTCAAAGGTGCACATGTCCATCAAAAGCTCTCTAGAGAGGTGTGGCTCTTGCCCCTATGACTACTGCAATCCAGGTTTGGATTTTAGGAGTGATAATAAAAACATTAGCAACATCTGGTTAGAAGCCCTCACAGGTAGGAGTAGAGGATAGGATTTGGATGTCATCCGATCAGAGGAATAAAGTCAGGGAAATATTGACTGGCCAGACTGACCGGCTCCAAGGCTAGAACTACGAAGTGTAAGGGTCTTTGTGTAAAAGGTATTAAGGACAGTTGTTCAAGAAGACAGCAGAAGACTGATCAGGCTTATACTCTTTCTCCTGGAGCTACAGTTCCAGTCAGCGGTTCGTTAAAACAAATGTAGCTTTTTGTATGACGGTTCCTCGTTGGCGTCTTCTTGGCTCATCACCCATCACACGGCCATCAAATATATAACAGCTACAAAACGAGTAGTGCAAAAAGCTTGCGTCTAATGATACAACATATCATAACTTCGGAAATAAAATGAATACCAACATAGGTTGTGGTGTACATACACTAAGGATTTGGACCAAAGCTGGGGATTAATCGTCCGTATAAGATGGGGAAGAAATGGGGTCCCAAATACAAATACAAATGATCGCTCTGGAGGGGCGGGCCAAACAAGTTTGCATTCATGCTGCGATTGGGCAGTCAGAAGATGGAGCAAAACATTTTATAGGCATATGGAAAGATGGAAAGTCCCGTTTTGCGGGTGGTCTTATTTACGTGGCTTCCATTTCTACCATATAAGGATAATCTGCTGATGTCATCAGTGGGACGTCACAAATGTGGCAAATTCCAAACAGCTTCGTTGGAGGAAGTATGAATAGAGGCAAGATTGTTTTATAAATATATACATTTTCAGGACTTATGCAGATCCAAACACACATTAGCAGGTACCAATTGGTAGGACAACTTGGTTTTGCATATTATATCCCAAAAATAGGGGGGCTGAACTGGAGTTAAATAGATTTCTGACAGGGCTACCGCCCCTTGGGCCCGAGCCCCAGTGTAGTGCCCAGTCCCTGCGTTGTGAACTGAATATAACGCCTGAATGCAGCTGAGATAGGCTCCAGCAACCCCACCGTGACCCAAAATGGGACAAAAGGTAGAAAATGGATGAATGGATGGAGACTTCACGTTACCCCGTCACTTGTTACACGCAAACAGCCGCTTATGATACTAATTCCAAAATATACACACAGAATATGTAATGTTGTACTTTATACACCATTATACACACACACACACACACACACACACGCACGCACACACACACACACACACACACGCACACACACACACACACACACACACACACACACACACACACACTTTCTGTACTGCATCATTGTCAGGTTCAAACACTGATGACATCTATTAAACAAGACAAGAAGCAAAGAATTAAACAGAGACAGAATTAAATTTGGCTCAATTGAGGAGAGACGCCTGGACACTGTACCCTTGTACACATTGTACAGTGTCTCACCACGCTCTGGCGAAATATTGTACGCTTCCTCTTTTATTTGGACTTTCCCTGATTACATGGCAACAGCTGTTTCTAAGGGACCGGGGTAATAAACAGCCATCGCTTTTGGTTACAGAACAGTTCAAAGAAAAAGGTCTTAAAACAGTTCACAGAAAAGGTCGCCTTGAGGGGAGTCAGGCCCTGCTTCCTCTCCGCTTAGTAGTTCTTGGGTCACAACAATATCTTTCTGTTGATTACACTACATCAGGGGTGTCCAAAGTGCGGCCCGCAGGTCATTTTTTAAAAATACAATTGAAACATTTTTAAAACGTAAAAAAAGATATAAAAGAGCAAACGGGTGAAATGTAACATGAAAATGTTGCAATGTTTACTCTAATAACACAAAGCTGCCATGCAGGCTGTTTCTTTCTTTAAAAAATAATAATGAATCAAAACCAATGTCATTATGAATTATTAACCTATTCAAGGCTCCAATTACGTCACGTTAAATTTTCCATTTTGAGATATTTTTTGGGGAAAGTGTTGCATATTTTGTGTTTGCCATATAAAAAACTGAGCTGTTTTTTTTTTAAAGAAGGGCCTAAAATGACTAAACAAAAAACTTAAACAACAATAAAACTTATAATTGACGGATAGATCTGAAGTTGATCTCGAGATTATTGTGTTAAAAGTAAACAGTAAAAAAAATTATAATTTATTTTTTAACACTTTAATGAGTAGGACCCTTTTGGATCTCCAATAATTTTAGTGTGATTTGTTTTTAAGTGTCGTTGCGCAAAAAATAATAATGAATTAAAATCAATGGTATTATTAGTTATTGACTTTTTTAAAGTTCCAATTATTATATAATCTCAAATATTCCACTTTAAAAAATATTGGGTGATAATATTGCATATTATGTGTTTTTTTCCATCAAAAAACAGGGTTTTCTTTGACAAAAAGAGCATACAACTTCAATCTTTAAAATCATTATATTGACAGATCTGGAGATTTAAAACTTGAATAATAATAAAACAAAATAATACTGATTAATGACACATTTTTAATATTTTTTTGACCAAAACCCTTTGGGGTCCTCGGGATCAAACTTGAGTGGACGTCTAAATGTATATTGGTTATGCATATATTGTTTTGGTTTTTTAAATAAAAAAAATGTCAAAACGGCCCCCGCTTGCTTTGATTTTTCAGTCTGCGGCCCTAAGTAGAAAAAGTTTGGACACCCCTGCACTACACGAAAGAAACAGAACAACTTCATGTTGCTTCCCATCCTACACAGTGGAGTTTTACAAGCCTTTTGCCTGGTAAGACCAAAGACAGCTTTTGTCTTCTCGCTGGGAACTCATTGAAACACAAAGTTTTGTGATAACTTCAATTTAATTCTTCTGACAATCACAATGAAGCCGAAGAAAGTCATTGTACCACTTTTCTTGAAAACTTACTTTTCTTTGACACAACTTGCATGTCCATGATTTTTGGGTGTGGCAAAATGTCACACAATTCCACCAAACTGCACTTACCACAAGTAACATCACCATTCTCCACATTTTTTGTCAACCCCTGTAAAAAAACAAACACTGTTATATGTTATTATGTCGGTTTGTTCCTGTTTCTCCTTAACTTGGACTCCCTGCCTCAAGCCTGTGATGTTCCTATGTGGAAGAGGCCGGGGGTCTCCGTAGTATTTAAGGTGCCACACATTTTTAATGGGAAACAGGTCAGGACTACAGGCAGGCCAGTCTAGTACCCACACTTTTTTACTACAAAGCCACGCTGTTGTAACACATGGCTTGGCATTGTCTTGCTGAAATAAGCAGGGGCGTCCATGATAACGTTGCTTGGATGACAACATATGTTGCTCCAAAACCTGTATGTACCTTTCAGCAATATTGGTGCATTAATGCATTAATACACCCCCATACCGTCACAGATCAGGTCCCTTTGATGATATCATATAAAGTAATAAAGACAATAAAGTACTATCTATCTATCTATCTATCTATCTATCTATCCATCCATCTATATATTTATCTATCTATTACAGAATGTAGATGGTGAAATCCCTAAATTCCTAGCTATAGCTCGTTGAGAAATGTTGTTTTTAAACAATTTGCTCGCGCATTTGTTGACAAAGTGGTGACCCTCGCCCCATCCTTGTTTGTGAATGACTGAGCATTTCATGAAAGCTGCTTTTATACCCAATCATGGCACCTACCTGTTCCCAATGAGCCTTTTCACCTGTGGGATGTTCCAAATAAGTATTTTTTGCCACTCGTGCCATCTTTTTTCAAACATGTTGCAAATTTCAAATGAACTAATATTTGCAAAACAATAACACAGTTTTCCAGTTCGAACATAAAGTATCTTGTCTTTGCAGTCTATTCAATGGAATAGAAGTTGAAAAGTAGTGTGCAAGTGTGTTTCTGTATAGTATCTCCAGTCGTGTCCATGTGGTGACATAAATTTTGAGGGGTGAAGTCGGACTAAGTAGAAGATCACTGAAGGCCTAGGTGAGAAACCACTGGTTTTTTGTTCTGGTTTGCTTGTAGCTAACATATTTAGTTGTACTTTGTATTTATAACATGTTACTACTTTTTCATGGCCTTTTTTTTTTGCCATGCCTTTTGTTGTTAAGTTTGGACTATCTTTTTAAGTATTTTTGGTCTGCTCTCAGTTCTAGCACTACCTTTTGGACTGGACTAACCTTCTGCTCATTTTTTGTTGTACTTTTGACCTTTTTGCTGTGCTCGATGTATCTATAAGTTAGTTTTTTTTTAATCACACACAAGACCCTTTGGCATTATACGTTTGTATTTGAATATTTGAACTTACAATTGGTGATGAACTTACAATTTGACGCCGTATAAGCCAGTGGTACCGTCGTAGTCGTAATTGGTCGCAGTCGGTTATCCATCCATCCATTTTCTACCGCTTATACCCTTTTGGGGTCGCGGGGGGCGCTGGCGCCTACCTCAGCTACAGTCGGGCGGAAGGCGGGGTAAACCCTGGACAAGTCGCCACCTCATCGCAGGGCCAACACAGATAGATAGACAACATTCACACTCACATTCACACACTAGGGCCAATTTAGTGTTGCCAATCAACTTATCCCCAGGTGCATGTCTTTAGAAGTGGGAGGAAGCCGGAGTACCCGGAGGGAACCCACGCATTCACGGGGAGAACATGCAAACTCCACACAGAAAGATCCCGAGCCTGGATTTGAACCCAGTACTGCAGGACCTTCGTATTGTGAGGCAGACGCACTAACCCCTCTGCCACTGTGATGCCCCGCAGTCGGTTAATTCAAGTGAATTTCCTTGTCTTTTAACAAAGAAACAAGGAAGTCACAATTTTCGTTCGATGAATGTTCTGCAATTTGTCGTCCCCGAAGTAAAAATTGAACTAGGCAAGAAAGCATTTAGGCTAGCTTGGAATAATCTACAATCGAATCTTCAACTTCAAACCCGTATTACATTAAATAAGTTTAAAGCTTCTGTGAAAGGACTGCAGTCTACCTTGTCTGTATGCACAGACAAGTTTTTATGTTGTAAATGTTATGTTTTATGGTCTGACGAGTCCACATTTCGAATGGTGCCTATCTCAGCTTCAATCGGGCGGAAGGTAGTGTACACCCTGGACAAGTCGCCACCTAATCACAGGGCCAACACAGATAGACAGACAACATTCACACTCACATTCACACACTAGGGCCAATTTAGTGTTGCCAATCAACCTATCCGCAGGTGCATGTCTTTGGAAGTGGGAGGAAGCCGGAGTACCCGGAGGGAACCCACGCAGTCACGGGGAGGACATGCAAACTCCACACAGAAAGATCCTCAGCCTGGGATTGAACCCAGGACTACTTAGGAGTTCCCACTAGGTGTTTTGGGTAATCACTCCTCTTTATAGTTTCCTGTCACCCACCTGAGAGTAAATCAGAACAGCTTTCGAGAAGGACGAACAACTAACTCCCAAATCTTGGTACTGAGGAGATTGATCGAGGAGGTGAGGAAGGACAACTTGAATGCAGTCATATCCTTCATAGACTTCAAAAAGGCATTTGACTCGATACATCGAGGCACGGTGGTGAAGATCTTGAAGGCATACAGTATTTCTCCGACCCTACTTTGAACAATAGAGTCCATGTACGCAGGAACAAGGGCCAGGGTGGTGACCCCAGATGGCAACAGCGAGAAGTTCGACATCCTGGCTGGAGTTATACAAGGGGATACACTAGCCCTCTTCCTCTTCGTCATAGTCCTTCATCATGCGCTCTGGAAGGCAATAAATGGGCGAGAGCGGGAACTTGACTTCACGCTGACACCAAGGAAGTTGAGTCGACAACTGGCAGTGGTCCTGACAGACCTTAACTATGCGGATGACATCAGTCTGCTCTCCAACAACGTGGAACAAGCACAAGAACTACTACACAGGGTAGAGCTAGGGTGCGCCAAGGTTGGCCTTAGGCTAAATGCGGACAACAGCGACCACGAGAGCGACGAGATCGACCCAGAGCCAGATGAGCCCCCGCAGCAGACGCAGCCACCGGCCACTGAAAGGTGCGCCGCGACGAGCAGAAAGAGCCGACGAGCTAGAAATTGGTGTGACCAACTGTCAAGACGAGATGTTTATGGAAATAATAAACTCGATGCGTCTTGCATCGATTGTCATCACAACCCACACGATGACGGCTGGAGTCCAGTCACAGCGCTATACAAGAATAACCCATTTACCATTACTGACCCCTCTCTGTCAGTTTACGTGGCCTGCCACTTGGTGGCTGAGTTGCTGTTGTTCCCAAATTCTTCCATTTTCTTAAAATAAAGCCGACAGATGACTCTGAAATATTTAGGAGCGAGGACTTTTCACGACTGGATTTGTTGCACAGGGGGCATCTTATGACAGTTCCATACTGGAAATCACTGAGTGGCCCATTCTTGCACAAATGTTTGTATCCATGCCTGAGTGCTTGACTTTATGCACAATATAGTGTATTTTAAATCTGTATTCACATAATCTTTTGTTGTGAAAAACAAAACTGGAATCACAAATCCATATTTAAAAAGAAAACCAAGAGTCATATATTTATTCATCATTAGAACAAACAACATATTTCCTCAAAGAGGCTTTTAGTAAAACTGAATAATCATTTTCCGTATATCTGATTGAAGAATGTGATCATAGTTCTCGAATGGCTGAAATCGAGGGTGAAGAAAACCTATTAGTGATTTCTAAAAGGCAGATTGTACTGATAGTATTCTTTTTTTTCAGCTTTTATGCGTCGTCAGTAGTGTATTCCATCCATTATTTCTGGCTTATTTACTCCCTCATTGAACATCAGTCCAGTCGGCGTTGCAGTCCCGTATTTCTTTTCAAACGACGGACGTCCGATGATTGACCAGGCAGGTGAGAGATGGCTTGAAGACATAAACAGCTTGAGATTCCAGGACAGCATTTGGAGGACGTCGCATGCACTTCCAACTTTGGTACCAAACTGTCATGTCGGTCAAACGACGACACATTGAAAGGCAGCCAGTGCATTATTCTTGATGAGAACATTAAGATGGTGAATACATGGCCCTGTATGCGAGCATACCCAACAGAAAGGCACCATTGTTATTATTATTATTATTATTTTTTACACGCTAATATACGCAGCTGCTACATACTTGTGTATGGCACTTCATCTACAAGACAAGATTTTTTTTATTTATAAAACTCTATGTTCACTACATCATTAGGTGTCTTTAAACGGTAAATTTATCTAAAATAAAGATAATTAGTGACTATTTTTTTTCCCTAAACAAGCATGTTTTTTTTTTTCATTGTTATTATTATTTTTTTTTTACAGCGTTCTTGTCACCATTCAAGTGAGACCACCTTAGTCTAACCCAGGCCTGGGCAATTATTTTGACTCAGGGGCCACATTTAGAGAAAAAAAAAATGTGCCTGGGGGCCGGTATATCTATTTTTATGAACACTAATACAAAACTTCACAATAATGTCTGATTGAATGCTAAAAAACGTTATGACAGACCGCCTTAAAAAAAACATAATGGAATTCTACATTTTTCTATGAAGCATAAAACACTGAATATTGACATAATATGAACGTCACACCCCCTTTCCGTCGACACATTTTACCATCAAGTGAAACGCAAACAAAAATGCAACAAGCAGTGAAATATGAACGCGAAGGGTACAAAATAAACCCACCTACAATCTGATGTATCTAATACATCACTAAACTTTAGAACTTTATTGTGAAAATCTCTTTCCGCGTTTGTGGAAACACTCCCCGCCCACACTGCTTGGTGCCTCGTCTGAGCTGCTGTGACTTACATTACCATAGTAACTAATTACATTACAATAGTAACTAATTAAATTACCATTGTAACTGGTATATCATCCATAAGCGCAGATTCCAACTAATGAAATACAAACCCCGTTTCCATATGAGTTGGGAAATTGTGTTGGATGTAAATATAAACGGAATACAATGATTTGCAAATCCTTTTCAACTCATATTCAGTTGAATGCACTACAAAGACAAGATATTTGATGTTCAAACTCATCAACTGTATTTTGTTTTTGCATATAATGATTAACTTAGAATTTCATGGCTGCAACAAGTGCAAAAGTAATTTGGAAAGGGCATGTTCACCACTGTGTTACATCACTTTTTCTTTTTACAACACTCAATAAACGTTTGGGAACTGAGGAAACTAATTGTTGAAGCTTTGAAAGTGGAATTCTTTCCCATTCTTGTTTTATGTAGAGCTTCAGTCGTTCAACAGTCCGGGGTCTCCGCTGTCGTATTTTACGCTTCATAATGCGCCAAATATTTTCGATGCGAGACTAGTCTGGACTGCAGGCGGGCCAGGAAAGTACCCGCACTCTTTTTTTTACGAAGCCACGCTGTTGTAACACGTGCTGAATGTGACTTGGCATTGTCTTGCTGAAACAAGCAGGGGCGTCCATGAAAAAGACGGCGCTTATGTTGTTCCAAAACCTGACCTTTTAGCATTAATGGTGCCTTCACAGATGTGTAAGTTACCCGTGCTTTGGGCACTAATGCACCCCCATACCCTCACAGATGCTGGGTTTTGAACTTTGCGTCGATAACAGTCTGGATGGTTCGCTTCCCCGATGTCAAAGAGTTCCAAAAACAAATTGAAATGTGGACTCGTCAGACCACAGAACACTTTTCCACTTTGCATCAGTCCATCTTAGATTGTCTCGGGCCCGCAGAGAAGCCGGCGGCGTTTCTGGATGTTGTTGATAACTGGCTTTCTCTTTGCATAGTAGAGCTTTAACTTGCACTTACAGTTATAGTGACAAACTGTATTTAGTGACAGGGGTTTTCTGAAGTGTTCCTGAGCCCAATTGGTGATATCCTTTAGAGATTGATGTCGGTTTTTGATACAGTGCCGTCTGAGGGATCGAAGGTCACGGTCATTCAATGTTGGTTTCCGGCCATGCCGCTTACGTGAAGTGATTTCTCTATATTCTCTGAACCTTTTGATGATATTATGGACCGTAGATGTTGAAATCCCTAAATTTCTTGCAATTGCACTTTGAGAAACGTTGGTCTTAAACTGTTTGACTATTTGCTCACGCAGTTGTGGACAAAGGGGTGTACCTCGCCCCATCCTTTCTTGTGAAAGACTGAGCATTTTTTGGGAAGCTGTTTTTATACCCAATCATGGCACCCACCTGTTCCCAATTAGCCTGCACGTCTGTGGGATGTTCCAAATAAGTGTTTGATGAGCATTCCTCAACTTTATCAGCATTTATTGCCACCTTTCCCAACTTCTTTGTCATGTGTTGCTGGCATCAAATTCTAAAGTTAATGATTATTTGCACAAAAAAAAATGTTTATCAGTTTGAACATCAAATATTTTGTCTTTGTCGCATATTCAACTGAATATGGGTTAAAAATGATTTGCAAATCATTGTATTCCGTTTATATTTACATCTAACACAATTTCCCAACTCATATGGAAACGGGCTTTGTACTTTGTATAGTTCAAGACTCACAGTCGTTAGAAAACATCACTGCACATCATAGTCTGGGAGCTGGGTGAAGTTTAATTAACATGGAAGGCACAAAAGGTTGGAGGTTAGTGAGGTGTAGTACCACTCAGACTTTACACAAAATAGCCATTCTTATGTTCCGGAAGTGGTGGATGTGATAGGGGGTGCCACCCAAAAAAAAAACACATTTGACCCAGTTAGAAGTAACAATCTGAGACTTGTTGGCATCCGAGTGGTACTTCTTTACCCCGCCTTTATTTTAAGATCAAATTCAACATGGTGTATGATTAACTTCAAAAGATATGGCAACTTTAATTAGTGTCTGACTTATTTACTGACCTTTGACCTGTTCTTATGTGACCTTTCCACCACAATTGTCATTCTTACTCCATTGATTCTGAACCAGGCAACCACCCTCAACATTTCAGATTTGGTTCCATACTTGTACCTTTCATGTTAATTAAAACCTTAATTAACGCTAATTAACCTCGTTCTTAAGTGATCATTCCACCAGAAATTCCATTCTTACGTTGCAGATTTGGATTCAGTGGGGTGCCCATAAACATTTGGCACAGAAATGAAACTTGTACCTTTCATGTTAATTAAATCCAATGAAAAAAAGAAGTCAACAAAGACTGTCAGCCATCCGAAAACTCAAAGGACAATACGTTGCACCTCATCTCCTGCTATTACTTTACCAAAGCATTGTTCAACCCATCCTTATGTACTGTTCCACATGTTTTTTCACCATGCTTTCTGTAACCAACCGTACCAAACTCACACGCATTACAAACATAGTAGCTAAAATCCTCGGCATACCCACACCAAACGTTTCCGATTTAAACCACAGGTCCATCACTCGACTGGCAAACACAATAGTCCAGGATATCAGTCACCCGCTACACAAATACATAATCCCACTACCATCAGGGGGCAGTTACAGAACAATCAAATTCCGGAGGGCCCGCCTCAGGAAAAGCCTTATCTCTGCACCTATAGCCGCCCTAAACAGCAGGCCTGGCCGACCCGTCTGATAAAGCCTGTAAATGTGTTGGTCACCCCCGATTGTAGCTGAGATAGGCGCCAGCGCCCCCCGTGACCCCGAAAGGGAATAAGCGGTAGAAAATGGATGGATGGATGTATGATGTCTTTTTGTTATTTTTGTTTTGTGATGTGCAATGTCTATATGTTTAAATGTACAGCAGTGGAAATTAATTTAATAAATCTGAATCTAAAATCGGGCTTCACGGTGGAAGAGGGGTTAGTGCGTCTGCCTCACAATACGAAGTTCCTGCAGTCCTGGGTTCAAATCCAGGCTTGGGATCTTTCTGTGTGGAGTTTGCATGTTCTCCCCATGAATGCGTGGGTTCCCTCCAGGTACTCCGGCTTCCTCCCACTTCCAAAGACATGCACCTGGGGATAGGTTGATTGGCAACACTAAATTGGCCCTAGTGTGGGAATGTGAGTGTGAAAGTTGTCTGTCTATCTGTGTTGGCCCTGCGATGAGGTGGCGACTTGTCCAGGGTGTACCCCGCCTTCCGCCCGATTGTAGCTGAGCTAGGCGCCAGCGCCCCTCGCGACCCCAAAAGGGAATAAGCGGTAGAAAATGGATGGATGGAATAATCTAAAATCTTTTTTTTTTTTTTTTTTGGGTGGCGCCCCCTTTCACATCCACCACTTCCGGAATGTAAGAATGGCTGTTTTGTGTAAAGTCTGAGTGGTACTACACCTCACTGGCTGACCCGTCTGATAAAGCCTGTAAATGTGTTGGTCATGTATGATGTCTTTTTGTTATTTTTGTTTTGTGATGTGCAATGTCTATATGTTTAAATGTACGGCAGTGAAAATGAATTTAATAAATCTAAATCTAAAATCCAATTATTTTTTTTTTGGGTGGCGCCCCCTATCACATCCACCACTTCCGGAATGTAAGAATGGCTGTTTTGTGTAAAGTCTGAATGGTACTACACCTCACTGGCTGACCCGTCTGATAAAGACTGTAAATGTGTTGGTCATGTATGATGTCTTTTTGTTATTTTTGTTTTGTGATGTGCAATGTCTATATGTTTAAATGTATGGCAGTGAAAATGAATTTAATGAATCTAAATCTAAAATCTAAAATCCAATTTTTTTTTTTTTGGGTGGCGCCCCCTATCATATCCACCACTTCCGGAATGTGGCTGTTTTGTGTAAAGTCCGAGTGGTACTACACCTCACTAACCTCCAACCTTTTGTACCTTCCATGTTAATTAAACTTCACCCAGCTCCCAGACTATCATAAAGGCAGCTACATTTTCCATCTTACAGATCTAAAAAAAATATTTGGGAATTTCCGGCAGGCCAGATTGAAAAGCTTAACGGGCCGCATGTGGCCCCCGGGCCTTAATTTGCCCAGGTCTGGTCTAACCGCTGTCCTTAAGCCTGACGAGCAGGGCTTTAGCGTTTTCCCTAGAAAAAAAAAAAGGCGTCTGATCCCCTTTTAGAATCTCTGTTTCACTTTCCAGTATGCTGTCAATACTGGACTCTTTTCGTGTCAGAACATGGCCGTTAATAACCGTGGCCCCTGTGGTGCTGTACTTATGAATATTGTTGTTTGCATTCATCAGCTTCTCAGTGGATGCTGAGATGATACGGCCCGCTGCAGTAGTCACATGGTAGTTATCATTCCTCGTGGCGCACAGCGGGCTGGGCGGTAAGCTGTGCGCTTCATGGCCGTGGTTGTAATGCGCGGAGGTGTCGTCTCCCCGCAAGGACTTAGTTGGCCGACACGTCTTGGACAACAGCAAAGGGTGCCTCTCCTCTCTCGGGGGGCTGACAGCGACCGAGGGCACGGAGAGGGGCTGGGAGGAGAGAAGAGCTGACATCTCTGACGGAGGAGAGCCTGAAGTTGCCAAGAGGCTGCAGGGACAATTGAAGCACAGTTATCAAAACTGATTAATACACATATTTTCATTCATTCAGTAGCAGTTGCCCATAATAATATCATTTTGGCAGCAGAAACTGTCAAAGGCACAGACAAAACGAGAAAATTACATGTGTAGATTTCTCAATTTTACTGAAAACCCAAAACCAGTGAAGTTGGCACGGTGTGTAAATCGTAAAAAAACAGAATACAATGATTTGCAAATCCTTTTCAATTTATATTCAATTGAATAGACTGCAAAGACAAGATACTTAACGTTCAAACTTATTTGAAAATAATCATTAAAGGCCTACTGAAACCCACTACCACCCACCACGCAGTCTGATAGTTTATATATCAATGATGAAATATTAACATTGCAACACATGCCAATACGGCCTTTTTGGTTTACTAAATTGCAATTTTAAATTTCCCGGGAGTTTTTTCTTGAAAACGTTGCGTAATGATGACGTGTACGCGTGACGTCACGGGCTGTTAGGAAATATGAGCGCTCCACACACACACAGCTAAAAGTCGTCTGCTTTAACCGCATAATTACACAGTATTTTGGAGATCTGTGTTGCTGAATCTTTTGCAATTTGTTCAACTAATTTTGGAGAAGTCAAAGTAGAAAGATGGAGTTGGGAAGCTTTAGCCTTTAGCCACACAAACACACGGTGATTCCTTGTTTAAAATTCCCGGAGGTGAAACTTTACTATGGATCAGAGCGCGGTCAAGAGAACATGGATCCCGACTACATGTCAACCAGCAGGTTTCGGTGAGAAAATTGTGGTTAAAAAGTCGCTTCTTACCGGAGAAAAGCTGAGCTTGTGTCGTCCATACATCTGCCGTCGACTTCCCTGAGACATTGCGCGTCAAGCAAAGGTTACATTACCTTCACCCGAGGCGGGGTGTGACAAATGGTGCCTTTACAGATGTGTAAGCCTTGGGCACTAATACACCCCCATACCATCACAGACCTATACCAGTCCATATGGTTGTTTTCCTCTTTGGTCTGGAGGACAGGATGTCCACAGTTTCCAAAAACAATTTGAAATGTGGACTCATCAGACCACAGAACCCTTTCCCACTTTGCATCAGTCCATCATAGATGAGCTCAGGCCCGGCGAAGCCGGCACCGTTTCTGGGTGCTGTTGATAAATGGCTTTGGCTTTGCATAGTAGAGTTTTAACTTGCACTTACTGATGTAATGACCAATTGTAGTTACCGAGAGTGGTTTTCTGAAGTGTTCCTGAGCCCATGTGGTGATATCCTTTACACACTGATGTCGCTTTTTGATGCAATACCGCCTGAGGTACTGCAGCCACGTGCAGTGATTTCTCCAGGTTCTCAGAACCTTTTGATGATATTACAGACCGTAGCTGGTGAAATCCCAAAATTCCTTGCAATAGCTGGTTGAGAAATCTTGTTCTTAAACTGTTCGACACTTTGCTCACGCATTTGTTCACAAAGTGGTGACCCTCGCCCCATCCTTGTTTATGAATGACTGAGCATTTCACAGAAGCTAATTTTATACCCAATCATGGCACCCACCTGTTCCCAATTTGCCTTTTCACCTATGTGATGTTCCAAATAAGTGTTTGATGAGCGTTCCTCAACTCTCTCAGTCTTTTTTGCTACTTGTAACAGCTTTTTTGAAACATGCTGCAGGCATCAAATTCCAAATGAGCTAATATTTGCAAAAAATAACAAAGTTTTCCAGTTGGAACATTAAGTATCTTGTATTTACAGTTTATTCAATTGAATATAGGTTGAAAAAAGTTTACAAATCATTGTATTGTGTTTTTATTTACGATTTACACAACATGCCAACTTCACTGGTTTTGGGTTTTGTATTAACCTGTATGTACCTTTCAGCATTAATGGTGCCTTCACACATGTGTAGGTTACCCATGTCTTGGGAACTAATACACCCCCATACCATCACAGATCTATAACAGTCCAGATGATTCTTTTCCTTTTTGGTCCGGAATCCACAGTCTCTAAAAACAATTTCAAATGTGGACTCGTCAGACCACAGAACACTTTCACACTTTGCATCAGTCTATCTTAGATGAGCTCGGACCCAGCGAAGCCGGCGGCATTTCTGGGAGTTGTTGATAAATGGCTTTGGCTTCGCATAGTAGAGTTTTAACTTGCACTTACAGATGTAACAACTAACTAGTTACTGACAGTGGTTTTCTGAAGTGTTCCTGAGCCCATAAGGTGATATCTGCGACCCCAAAAAGGGACAAGTGGTAGAACATGGATGGATGTCCAGTTAAAGGCCTACTGAAATTAGATTTTCTTATTCAAACGGAAATAGCAGGTCCATTCTATGTGTCATACTTGATCATTTCGCAATATTGCCATATTTTTGCTGAAAGGATTTAGTAGAGAACATCGACTATAAAGTTTGCAATTTTTGGTCGCTAATAGAAAAGCCTTGCCTTTACCGGAAGTATGTGCGCGTGACGTCACGAGTCGCAGCGCTCCACACATACTCACATTGTTTATAATGGGAGCCACCAGCAGTAAGAGAAATTCGGATTGAGAAAGCGACAAATTCCCCATTAATTTGAGCAAGGATGAAAGATTTGTGAATTAGGATATTGATACTAAAGGACTAGAAAAAAAGGAAGAAAGGAAAAAAAAAAAAAGCGACGGCTCCGGGCGGCGGCAGTGTGAGCGTTTCAGATGTAATTAGACACATTTACTATGATAATTCTGGAAGATCCCTTATCTGCTTATTGTTTTAATAGTGTTTTAGTGAGATTTTAAAGATTGTAAAGGCATAACTCGAGGTCGGATGGCTGAGGTGAACATGCCAGTGTCTCAGAGAGAAGTCGAGGAGCCAAGCTCACAGCTGCCTTTTTTGACAACTGCTGCAGGACGACGAATAATCCACTGATGTCTCCGGTAAGATATATATCACAATTTCCCCATCCAAAAACATGCTGGTTGACGTAGAGAAAACATGTTCGCTTGACCGCTCTGTGTTAAAGCTTCACAACAAACAAAGAAACACCGGCTGTGTCTCGGTGCTAAAGACAGCTGCAATCCACCGCTTTCCACAAACAGCATTGTTCTTTATAGTCTCCATTATTAAATGGAGAAATTGCAAAAAATTCAGCAACACAGATGTCCAAAATACTGTGTAATTATGCGGTTAAAGCAGATGACTTTTAGCCGTCCGTGACGTCACGCGTACGCGTCATCATTCCGCGACGTTTCCAACAAGATACTCGCGGGAAATTTAAAATTGCAATTTAGTAAACTAAAGCGGCTGTATTGGCATGTGTTGCAATGTTAATATTTCATCATTGAAATATAAACTATCAGACTGCGTGGTCGGTAGTAGTGGGTTTCAGTAGGCCTTTAATAAACAATTCAAAAAACAAACAAAAGAAAAAGGAGTAAATTTGTTCATTTGCTTTTAATGTGTTCCATGGCTGACCAATGTAAAATTAATTTCCGCATATAAAACAACCTTCTAAATACGTTGTTTTAACCCTCTCGACATTAGAGATGACAACTCACAATTTGATTCGATTCGTGGGGTGGCCATTTAATTTAGAATTGATTCTCGAGTTAAACCAATTTTCGCATTATTATTTTGTATAAAATTCATTATACAACCTTTTCAAAACAGTTTACAGGATACAAAAGCTCCTCTTGGCTGCTGATGCAAGTCATATAAGTGCAGCGAGTAAGTGCGGAGATGGCCTAAAAACGTTTTTGTTTTTTTAATCGGTTTAAAAAAAAACCCATCTGTATACTGTATATATTTTAATAATTTCTTTCAAATTATGAATCGAGGGCTTCACGGTGGAAGAGGGGTTAGTGCGTCTGCCTCACAATACGAAGGTCCTGCAGTCCTGGGTTCAAATCCAGGCTCGAGATCTTTCTGTGTGGAGTTTGCATGTTCTCCCCGTAAATGCGTGGGTTCCCTCCGGATACTCCGGCTTACTCCCACTTCCAAAGACATGCACCTGGGGATAGGTTGATGGGCAACACTAAATTGGCCCTAGTGTGTGAATGTTGTCTGTCTATCTGTGTTGGCCCTGTGATGAGGTGGCGACTTGTCCAGGGTGTACCCTGCCTTCCGCCCGTATAGCTGAGATAGCCCCCCGCGACCCCAAAAGGGAATACGCGGTAGAAAATGGATGGATGGGATTATGAATCGATTTAGAATCAGGATAAGCAAAGATTGCGACAAGGACGTGACTCAATGTTTTTCAGCACTCTTACACACCGTCACTTTAACACTTGTTTAGTCAAATAAGTGGTGTGCCTTGTTGGCCTAAAATAACCAAAAAATCATGATCATGATCATAATTAAAGATACAATTATTTTTTTATTTACTTTCCATAAATATCTAAAAGTATTCATATTCTCTTCATGTCATATCCAATCAGAAGTGAGCTAGCTTATGTTGCCATGCTGTACCAAATCTGCCGAAAACTTCAGAATCAATTTTTTGGGCATCCGTGAACTGTCAATGAACAGGGACATACAGTTGATAGACAGTTGTGATAGCCAACCAGATCACAAGTTGTTGTCAGTAAGGTCTTCTAGATGACCTCACGTTGAATGTAACATTTACGCGTCCTGTAATTGGACACTCTTCGGGACCGTTAGCGGATGAATTTGAGAACACATAGAGTTGATAGACAGTTGCGATAACCAATCAGATCACAAGTTGTTGACAGTAGCCAATCTAGGTAGTCTGATGTTAACGAGACTGTGATTGGATACTCACTTGTCATTCCAAAGTGAGTATCCATTTACAAGTTTCAATTTAGCAAGACGTGTTACGCCGTTGCCAGACCGGGATAACAGAGAAGGAGAACAAAACGTTGATTGGGTGGCAGATATATATTTGCTAGGCCATTTTCAAGAAGGATATTTAAAGGGAAACTACATCTTGTGAGACAATGTCGGCCAACCCTGGAAGATAGCTCAGCTGTTCTGGCGATGAAATGGAGAAATCCTCGCCATTTCCACTCGAATAAGCCGACAACGAGGGGTACCACTGGCTTATACGGCGTCGAATAGGTCCCATAAAGCAGTGGTTCTCAACCTTTTTTCAGTGATGTACCCCTTGTGAACATTGTATTAATTCAAGTACCCCCTAATCAGAGCAAAGCATTTTTGGTTGAAAAAAAGAGATAAAGAAGTAAAATACAGCAATATGTCATCAGTTTCTGATTTATTAAATTGTATAACAGTGCAAAATATTGCTCATTTGTAGTGGTCTTTCTGGAACTATTTGGAAAAAAAGATATAAAAATAACCAAAAACTTGTTGAAAAATAAACAAGTGATTCAATTATAAATAAAGATTTCTACACATAGAAGTAATCATCAACTTAAAGTGCCCTCTTTGAGGATTGTAATAGAAATCCATCTGGATTAATTAACTTAATTCTAAACATTTTTTCACAAAAAAAGTAAATCTTTAACATCAATATTTATGGAACATGTCCACAAAAAATCTAGCTGTCAACAGTGAATATTGCATTGTTGTATTTTTTCACAGTTTATGAACTTACATTCATATTTTGTTGAAATACTATTCAATAAATATATTTATAAAGGATTTTTGAATTTTTGCTATTTTTAGAATATTTACAAAAAATCTCACGTACCCCTTGGCATACCTTAAAGTACCCCCAGGGGTATGCGTACCCCCATTTGAGAACCACTGCCATAAATTGTGAGTTCAAATATTTTATTTTTTCACTTTCAATATGTTTTTTGACATTTAAATTTTGACAGTACCACATAAGATATATTTTAATTGCTGATGCGTTTTGATAGATTTTTGTACACTGTTGATGTGTTTCAATGCTCCGTTGGCGCGTTAATGTTTTCTTGTATAGTATTTCTCCAGCAACGGTCATGTGGTGACATCAATTATAGAGTTTGTAAAGGTAAACATTGAAGTCGGATATCACTGAAGGCCTAGGTGGGAAATGCACAGCCCACCACTGCAAAAGGGTCATGACAATTTGATGGTTGCTATTGCTCTCACGGTCATCGTTTGTAGACCATCTGTGTCAGTCAAACACAGATGGTGTCATGACTAGTACCACAATCCATCCATCCATCCATTTTCTACCGCTTGTCCCTTTTGGGACTGCGGGGGATGCTGCAGCCTATCTCAGCTACATTCAGGCGGAAGGCGGGGGTACACCCTGGACAAGTCGCCATTTCCTCATAAGGCCAACACAGATAGACAGACAGCATTCACACTCACATTCACAAACTATGGACCATTTAGTGTTGCCTATCAACACAGAGGTAATATTTATTTGTTATTTGCCCACTCCCCCTTCTGGAACCAGTAAAGTATTTTCCTAAAAAATGAACAACATAGTTAATTTCATCATAATCTACCGTATTTCCTTGAATTGCCGCAGGGCATATAGTATGCGCCTGCCTTGAATTACTGCCGGGTCAAACTCGATTCGCAAAATAATTAGTGCATGCTTAGTATTACCGCCTGGTCAAACACTTCCCCTGTCATCATTTTCAAAATGGAGGAGGCGGATTTCAATACCGGTAATTTGAAATCACATAAAGTGAAGAAGATTAAGAGCTATTCAGTAGGGTTTAAGGTCCAAGCTTACATCACACTCAATTTTTTACTGCGTGCCTTTGGTAAGTGCCGGAGTGAGAAGAGGTTTTAAAGTAATTAGCGCATGCTTACTTTTACCCCATGACTTTGGTAAGCGCAGGAGTGAGAAGAGGTTTTAAATTAATTAGCGCGCCGACGGCAATTCAAGGAAATACGGTATATTGTGTTACCTATGAACAAATATCCCCATTCATAACGCAATCAGGTTATAATACACAATAGCTATGTGCGCATGTACACAAATAATCCAATTAAAAGCCTAACCAAAATAAAAATGGTCAATCCAAACGAAATGGGTGGTTAAAGAAAACACATCCGAAATATGGGTCGGAATCATTTTTACTGCGCATGTCTTTGAAGTAGGGGTGGGCGATATGCCTTTTTTTTTTTTAAATATCTCAATATTTTTAGGCCATGTCACGATACACGATATATATCTAGATATTTTGCCTCAGCCTTGAATGAACACTTCATACGTATAATCACAGCAGTATGATGATTCTATGTGTCTACATTAAAACATTCTTCTTTATACTGCATTAATATACGCTCATTTTAAACTTTCATGCAGAGAGGGAAGTCACAACTAAGTAAATTGACCAAAACTGTATTTATTAAACAGTTATTATGCATACATTTATAATCAGAATCAGAAATACGTTATTAATCGCCGAGGGGAAATTAACGTTTTCAGCACAATCCCATTCAAGATCAGACAAAGAGACTTAGAGAAGGGGATCTAATATTGTATTTCTTCAAAGGGGAACTGCACTTGTTTGGGACGTTTGCCTATTCACAATCCTTCTGAGAGACAAGAACATATTTTTTGTTTTGTTTTTGCATTTTGATTTGTAATATTCACCTTTCTCGAGGTGCCTAGCAATGCTAACAGGAGCAATCCATTCTGCCTCTAAATCACTATGAATATGCATCCAAAAAACACCAACAATACTTAATTTGCGTTCCATAACATGCATAATAACCAAGATTTTTAAGATATTTTGTTTTAAGAACAAACATTAAGAAACTATTTTTCTAGGGTAGTAACACATCGCCTTGTGACGCCATTGTTAGAATATCCTTATGGGGGGGCGTTTTAGCTCGGTTGGTAGAGTGGCCGTGCCAGCAACTTGAGGGTTGCAGGTTCGATTCCCACTTCCGCCATCCTAGTCACTGCCGTTGTGTCCTTGGGCAAGACACTTTACCCACCTGCTCCCAGTGCCACTCACGCTGGTTTGAATGTAACTTAGAAATTGGGTTTCACTATGTAAAGCGCTTTGAGTCACTAGAGAAAAAGTGCTATATAAATATAATTCACTTCACTTCACTTATCTAAATCGGGGATTATTTTGCGGCCCGCACCTTGATGTGGAAATGTAATGTTGGTGCGGCCCACGAGTGGCACAAACGTTCATCCATCCATCCATTTACTACCGCTTATTCCTTTTTGGGGTCGCGGGGGGCGCTGGCGCCTATCTCAGCTACAATCGGGCGGAAGGCGGGGTACACCCTGGACAAGTCGCCACCTCATCGCAGGGCCAACACAGATAGACAGACAACTTTCACACTCACATTTACACACTAGGGCCATGTCATTTCCAAAACATAAAAGTGCAAGATTGTCAGAGACATTTTAAGTGTCAATGAGCTGCATAACAGGAAATTAAATAGTGTTCGTCCTTCACTATGTGGTAGGTTACTTCGGACGGTATTAAATTCTGTTGTTGACTATTTTTTTCATACGGTGTTGATGTGGAAATGTTTGCCTCGGCATTTTGTTGGTGTGGCACCGAACGGAGATGTTGACATGTGTGTGACTTTTTAAATGATGCTACACATGAGCAGTAATGCTAATGCTAATGCTGAGGTTCCCCCAGCACATTATAAAAACATCTCTACGGCCAGACATGATCATCAGTTCAGAGGCTTCGAAACATCTTATAATGCTGGAACTAACAGTGCCTTGGGAGGAGCGGATTGAGGAAGCTAACGAAAGGAAACGTGCAAAGTATCAGAAACTGGTGGAGGACTGCAGGGGCAGGGGCTGGAGGACTTTCTACGAGCCAATAGAAGTTGGCTGCCGTGGCTTTGCAGGACGTTCCCTCTGCAAAGTGCTTGGCCGATTGGGAGTCTCATGGGCGGCCAAAAGGAGGGCCGTTCAATCCGCGAGTGAAGCGGCAGAGAAAGCCACGAGGTGGTTGTGGCTGAAAAGGGCAGATCCGTGGGTTGCTACTGGGACACAAGCAGGGACTTGATCATAATAATAATAGTAATAATGGATTAGATTTATATCGCGCTTTTCTATTGTTACATACTCAAAGCGCTCACAGAGAAGTGGAAAGCCATCATTCATTCACACCTGGTGGTGGTAAGCTACATCTGTAGTCACAGCTGCCCTGGGGTAGACTGACGGAAGCGTGGCTGCCAGTTTGCGCCTACGGCCCCTCCGACCGCCACCAATCATCCATTCATCATTCATTCACCAGTGTGAGCGGCACCGGGGGCAAGGGTGAAGTGTCCTGCCCAAGGACACAACGGCAGCGATTTGGATGCCAATAGGTGGGAAGCGAACCTGCAACCCTCAGGTTTACCCACTCTACCCACTCTGTCATGCTGCCCAATCCAGCTGGGTCTTCTGGACGAGGGCGTCCGATGTTGCGAGACCCGAAACACCCGATGAATCCAGGTTACATCACTGATGATGTGCATCCAGGAGATGCATCGTTCAAGCTACTTTTGGTAGCAAAGCTTTTGGCCCACACTTGACAAATTACGTTTTTCTGTTGGACATATTCCCCTTGAAGCCAAACCACCGCCAGACGATGGACCCCCTGCTGTTTTTCTTGGGAATTAATTCTTACTTCATTCGCACCTTCTTTCTCTCGAATTACCACTCGCACGGCTCTGCTAGCATCACAGCTAACCTTACCTATGCTACTACTTCTCTGCTGGGCATTTTTTTTTTTTTTTTTATCTTTCGAATAAAAAAAACAAGACAACAAGACATGATATTGTCTTTCATAATAATTGTGAATGGGCTTCACGGTGCAAGAGGGGTTAGTGCGTCTGTCTCACAATACGAAGGTCCTGAGTAGTCAGGGTTCAATCCCGGGCTCGGGATCTTTCTGTGTGGAGTTTGCATGTTCTCCCCGTGAATGCGTGGGTTCCCTCCGGGTACTCCGGCTTACTCCCACTTCCAAAGACATGCACCTGGGGATAGGTTGATTGGCAACACTAAATTGGCGCTAGTGTGTGAATGTGAGTGTGAATGTTGTCTGTCTATCTGTGTTGGCCCTGGGATGAGGTGGCGACTTGTCCAGGGTGTACGTCGCCTTCCGCCCGATCGTAGCGGAGATAGGCACCAGCCCCCCCGCGACCCCAAACGGAATATGCGGTAGAAATGGATGGGATGGATGGAATAATTGTGAATAAGCAAAATTCCAAAAAATGTGCACTTCTCCTCTACATTGAAATTCTTATTTTCATATAGTGTATGCTTCCACAAGAAACTATTTTAATTATTGTCGACCGAGTTCGTTTTCTGTGATGAAAAGTTGAAAGTAATCAGTTACCTCATAATTTAAGGCAAATCCGTGTCAGAGTTGGGTGTGTCTCCACATTTCTTTGAATGAGCACTTAGGTCTTTGGTGCCACCGGTGGCATTCAGGCGACCCCTACGGGGTTTTGTGGCATGCTGGCTATTCTCCGCCAATGACATCACGGAGACTGAGTCAGTGTCAGACAGTACACTGTTGCTCCAGTCATTACTCCAGCTGTGGAGACAGGGAGGGGGATGTCATGGGGACAGTTTTCAAGGCAGGACACTTTAAAAATGACATCACTGTTTTGCAGCTCAAATTTTTGAAGCTCAAAGTTTTTTGCTTTAAGGGACTTTTAAGGCAATCAATGCTTTATGTTGATGTTTACACTTTACACTTCGGATTTGCGATTGGAGCTTTGGACTATTTGGTGCTTTCCTGACCACAGACCCTGACCATGAAACGAGGGTTTTTCTGATATCCTTGGCTGGGAAATAAAGGATTAAGTTAAATGTTTTTTTTACATTTAAATTTGCTCTTTGTTGAGAAGACACACTTTAAGGCAGGGGTCCCCAACCTGTTTGACTCTGGGTTTTGATTGATTGAAACTTTTATTAGTAGATTGCACAGTACAGTACATATTAGGTACAATTGACCACTAAATGGTAATGTCACACCTGTGAATCAGGTTTTATGTTTGATTATGTTATGGTTTGTTTTTCGGACTCTTGTTTCCTGTTTTGCACAGTTTAGTTTCCACCTGGTCTCCTAGTCAGCACTCACACCTGTTTTCAATAATCACAGCTAGTATTTAAGCCATGTTTTTCCTGTTCCTCGGCCTGGCAACTTTGTTTTGGATTGTATTGAACTCTACCTACCCTCATGACCATGCACCTACCTTACCTTGCCGACCTTCATGCCTTGCCACGCTGTTTATTGTTTGACCACGCCACGTAAGACTTTTTGTATTTATGCCTCAGTGCACATTTTTGGTTTGCTTTGTGCCATAGATAGTATCTTTTGTTTATCTGTATATAGCCATGCCATTGTGCTGTTTTTGTTTTTGAGTATAGTCTAGTTTTTATCCGCCATTGTGCGTGCCCTTTGTTTTCCTGTTTTGTATTATAGTGTGTAAATAAATTAAACATGCACTTACACTCACGTCTCGCTCGTGCAAATCATCCTTTGCGTGGAAGAAGCAAAACAAATCCAAGTCGAAGTCCTGACAGGTAACACCCGAATAAGTTTTTCAACTTGTTTAAGTCAATTCATCGCACACTTGCCTGACACTGAGGCGCGAGCGTGATGATGTCACGTTATCGATGTCAAAATGCATTTTTAGACAATATGATTTCCTTAAGCGGCTAGGAGACCCCGAAAGTAACAAGCGGTAGAAAATAGATCATAAAGGAAAAAAAACAAAAAAAACTTGAGACTTCCCGCGGGCCAGATTTTCGATGCTGCTGGGCCATATTTGGCCAAAATAAATTCACTGGAAATACAATGTTCAATCATTTTTTTTCTTTAGTGCAAAATACTACATTGAACATAAGTGAAACATTAAACATCAAACCTTGCTGCCAACAACTCACGATTAGATTCAAATCAAATTCCTTGGGGTGACGATTTGCTTCAGAATCGATCCTCGATTATTGCAGTTTACAGTATTATTTAATCATACTAAAACCTTTTCAAAACAGGTTACTGGTTATAAAACACAAAACACACCTATTCCGGACTGCTTATTCCTTGTAATCATCTTATCTTCTCTATCTTTGTTGTTGTTATTATTGTTGTTTTTATCCAATTTGATTTTGTTTTGATTTTGTACGATGTCCTTGAGTGCCCAGAAATGCGCCTTATAAATAAAATGTATTATTATTATTATTATAAAAACTTCTCTTGGCTGCTGATGCATAACGTACGGCATACAACTATGCACGCGAGTAAGCACGGAGATGGCCTAAAAATATCTTTAAAAATGTATTCTTAAAAATATATTTTTGTAATTGATTTTTTTAAAGTATAAATTGAATTAGAATCAGATTAAATAGGATTCGTGAATTAGAATCAGATTAAATAGGATTCGTAATTCCGTTGTGACTCGATTTTCTCAGTACCCTTGACAGATTCACACAGGGTGGCCCTGTGTGTTGCATTTCATCCATCCTTTCCTTTTTCTAGACTGCTTATCCTTCTTTGCAAGACTGTATAGGATTCCTACTAAAGCTACATACAGTATGCACAAAAGCCAAAAACGATATACACAAGAGTAAGTAAGGATCTGGGTCTGCATTTTACACTCTTGCTGTGATGTGCTACACTGTACTGTATCTGGGGCTTCTTATCATAGCCTCCTGTCTGATGTGGCAGACCCCAGCTTCTACCGATCTTGTGTTGCCATGATTAGTGCCTCTGTCTGTCATTCGAGCCTTTTCCAAGCACTGATATTCACAATGTCAGACACTTCTTTTGTTTTTCCATAATAGACTATCTTGCTGCTCCTCCTTACTTATAATTTGCCAACAAGCACATCAGTCAGAGTCCAGCTCTTCACTCATCCTTACACTGACTATATAGCAGCCTGCATGCGAGGTCAAAATAAATTGAGTGATTCATCTGCGTTTACTCACGATTAATTAATTATTTTTTGTGATTAATCACATGTCTTAACTCATTACCTTGGACATCCCCAATAAAAATTAGCGATGAAAAATCTCAACATGTCTGGGCAACAACACATAAAACAAAGTATTGGCGATGTGAGCGCACTGATTTGTGCCCATGGCTCCTTTTTTATTTTACTTATTGGAAGAAGTGGTCTCGAGCCCAGACTGTTATGCAATCGCATCTTGCAGTTTTTTTTTTTGTTAATGGTTACAGACAACAAATTAGATTGAAAAGTTCGAATAAGATTCAACATTTTCCAAAAGACAAACAAACAGCACACCGGCTCACTCCCGACTACATTTGTGTATACATACATATATATATATATGTATATATATATATATATATATATATATATATATATATATATATAAACCCCACCCACCTCAACCGACGCATGGGGGGGTTTGGTCCTAGCGGGGTGTATAATATAAGCAGTAGGAGTCATGGATGCATTGCATTCTGGGTAATTCTTATGTTTCGTTTATAATGTGTTACAGAGCCGATGTTTTCCAGAAATGTAATTGTCATTCTTGTTTGGTGTGGGTTCAGTGTGGCACATATTAGTAAGAGTGTTAAACTATTTTATATCACAACCTTCAGTGTAACCGGTGTGGCTGATTAACAAGACCTCTGGTTTGCACAATAGTACAAGCAGTAAAAACTCTTTATGCTGTATAATTTCATTATACATCTTGAAAGAGTTTTGCGGCTCCCATTGTCATTGTGAAATAGGTCAAAATGGCTTTTTGAGTGGCAAAGGTTGCCGACCTTGCTGCCTCCGCCATTTTGTAAATGACGACCAGGGAAGTGTCACTCGTAACGTCACGAATTTGACCCTGCGGTAACAGTAAGCATGCGCTAATAGTTTTGACCCGGCAGTAGTTCAAGGCAGGCGCATATTACATGCCCGGCGGCAATTCAAGGAAATACGGTATACACATATAATATATGTATATACAGTGTATACACATACATATATATATATACATATATATATATATATATATATACAAAATACGATAAGGGTATCGCAACTGGCTCACCTTTACAGGTACTCGCCCCTGCACCATCTGTGAGCCTGTGGCCTCGCTCTCTTCATCTCTCCTTCTATCAAGGCACCATCGGGACTCTGCATGGCAGGGACGTCCTCCTCCCTGAGTCAAGACTAAGTTTGACCGCATACCTTAACTGGACATCAGTTGGTTGGCATCAGAAGGTTCTCAAATGGGCACCCCCCGTCATTAACGTTTCGTCGAATTAAGCCCATGACGCTTCGGAGGGGCTCGACGGCAGATCCAGCGTCCTGGCTCTACCCCTGCTGAATGCCACCCAACTCTATGTCCCTAGTCCTTCAGTAGGTCGGCTCTGCCACCGCACCTTTCTTTGTATCCAAATCCAGCGTGATGCTTCTTCTGCCCTTTTAGTGGTGTTGGCTACCAGCCGCTTCCTAGCCAGCCCCTCGACCCCCAGCAGTCCGAGGGCTCTCCAGAGCGACCGCCCCGCAAAGCCTCTACAGCCCACCTCCACCGGTAAGTTCCAGGCCTTCCATCCATTTAGCTGGCTCTTGAGGATGAGGGTTTGGTATTTTTTGAGTTTGCGTTCATACGCCTCCTCTATCCTCTCTTCCCAGGGTACTGTCAGCTCGATAAGCACCACCTGTTTGGTTCCTTTAGACCACAGAACAATATCAGGTCTCAGGGTAGTGTGGGCTATCTCCTCTGGGAATTTCAGCTGCTTCTTCAGGTCGACCCGCATCTCCCAGTCGCTTGCCGCGGCCAGGATTCCTTTGTTCCTCCCTCCTGCTGCTGCGCTTTCACCTGCCCTGATGAAGTGGATGAAGCGAGGCCCATTAGAGAGCTGCCTTGTCCTCTTCCTGGCCTGCTCAACACCCTCTGCCAGCTGAGCAAGGATCTGGTCATGACGCCACCGGAACTTGCCATCTGCTAAACTTGAGTGACAAGAGGAGAGGACATGCTCCAGGTTGGCTATCTTTCCGCAGAGTGTACAGCTGGGAATCTCTACCATTCCCCAAGTATGGAGGTTTGATGGGGTGGGCAGGACATCATATGTAGAACACAGCAGGAACTTAATCCGGTGGCCTTCCATGCTCCAGATGTCCTTCCAGGTTAGAGATCTGTCTTTTACACTCTCCCATCTAGTCCAGCTGCCTTGTTTGTTCATGGTTACTGCCTTGACATGCCGGCTTTCCTCTTCAGCCTTTCGGACCTCCCTCTGCACCAAGCCTCGCCGCTCCTTTGGGTCAGCTTTGTTCCAATTTGTTCTGGAAGAGCAACCCAGACCAAGTCTTCCCTGGGCTACTGATCCCACAATGTTCGCGTGATGCAGTCGATCCTCCGCCTCCCTCAGCGCTTCGCTAGCTGACCACTTTATGCCTGACCTGACGACAATGCCTGCTTGTCGTACTCGCTCGTCTTTGCTGTCTCGTAGCATCATAGCCTGGCGTGTTTTTGTCACCTTGTACTCCTCCACCACTGATGTTATTGGCAGCTGTAGCTTGCTTCCTGTGCTGTACAGTCCAATGGAACAGAAGCTTCTTGGGACACCCAGCCATCTCCTCAAGTAGGTGTTCAACTTCCTCTCCAGACTCTCAACTGTGGATACAGGTACCTCATAAACTAGGAGTGGCCAGAGCAGACGGGGGAGAACCCCATGTTGGTAACCCCAGGCCTTATACTTGCCCGGGAGGCCGCACTTTTCTAGGGATGTCATCCAGGCTTCTGCTTGGCTAAACATTTCTTTCACACTCAGTCGGTCTTTGAGATCTGCCCTGTACCACTTCCCCAAGCACTTCACAGGCTTCTCTTGGACAGTTGGGATGATGTTCTCCCTGATCTTGAAGCGAAACCGTTCCTGAACACGCCCTTTCTTCAGAACTAGGCTTCTGGACTTTGCAGGTTTGAACTCCATCCTTGCCCAATTAGTGAGCTCAATCAGGTCCTCCAAAATGTATCTTCCTTCTGGCACTGATCTTGCTGTGATGGTAAGGTCGTCCATGAACGCTCTAATGGGTAGCATCTGGACTCCGCTTGCAAGGACTGCGCCTCGACATAACTTCTCTGCCGACTTGACAAGAAGGTTCATCGCTGCAGAAAATAAAATCACTGAAATTGTGCAGCCAGTGACAATGCCCACTTCTAGTCTCTGCCAGTTGGTGGTGAATTCTCCGCAGGTGAATCGCATGTTGAATCCGTCAAAGTACTGCCGCAAGAGTTTCTGGAATTGCTCTGGTATGTGGTAGGTCTTTAAAGTCAGCTCCACTAACTTGTGGGATATCGTTCCATAGGCATTTGTTAGATCAAGCCACAGAACTGCTAGGTCTCCGTGGTTCCTCTTTGCATCCTCGATGATCTTGGAGATTACGCTGGTGTGTTCGAGACAGCCAGATACCCCTGGAATGCCACCTTTTTGAACTGAAGTGTCCATGTAACCATTGTCCAACATGAAGGTGGTCAACCTCTTTGCCAGAATCCCCAGGAAGAGCTTAGCTTCCACATTGAGGAGGGAGATGGTACGGAATTGCTTAATCCCTGAAGAGTTTTCTTCCTTAGGGATGAAGCATCCCTCAGCCACCAGCCATTCATCAGCAAGGAAATTCTTCCTCCATGCCACCGTCAGTAGCTTCCAGAGTCGTTTCCTGAGCCTTTCGCAATGCTTGTAAACACTGTACGAGATGCCATTTGGCCCTGGGGCTGATTTTCCTCTTGCCTTCTTAAGGAAGCTGCTGACTTCCTGCCAGCTTGGTTCCTCCGCCTTAAAAGGAATAGTTGGTTCAGCTGGTTTAATGAGCCTCTCCATCACCTCCAAATTGTCCTCCCTCCTGGGATCGCTGTGGACCTGCCGAAGGTGCTCCTCCACCTCTTCCTTTGTTGCTTTCAACTCTCCTGATCTTTTATCACCCAGGAGTTTCGACAGGTAGTTGAATGGGTTCTTTGTGAAGGCCACCCTTTCCTTCAACCGCCGCTTCCTGTTCCTGCGGTGACAATCAGCTCGTCGCAAGATCTTAATGCGCTCCCTCAGGCCGTTTCGCAATTCTGTGAGAGCTGGTTTCTCGTCTGCTGTTGCTTCACGAAAGGCCTTCTTAAGCCTCCGCAGATCCCCTCTAAGGATTGCTATCTCCTTCAGGCGTCTGTTTTCCTTGGGCTGGATGTTTACTCTGCCTTTTTGTTCTCTCTTTCCGAAGCGATCTGCGCCTATACTCCAGATTATCGAGGACATGGCCTTGAGCTTCTTTCCCACGTCTCCTGCGAGTGCCGCTTCCAGCACCTGGTCGACATCACAGTCAAACATATCCCATTCTTTCTTTTCAGCTGCAGTTGGCCAGTTCACTCGTTCTTTCCGAACGTCTCCAGCACAAGTGTTCTGGCCATGCCGTCTGGTGTCCTGAGTGACTTCCCTCTCACTGTGGTGCCCTGCTGCCTCTGTCACACCAGCGATGCTTCTCCTGCCCCCATCTCCATCATGTGCCTGGAGATTCTGGGGACTGTGGTTTGTGTCCTGCCCCAGCTTCTCCTCTGTCCCACCAGGTTTCCCTGTGCGTTGCACATTACTTTCAGGTTGCATCTTGTGCATCTTGGTCTGGTGTATCTTGAGACCTTTCTCATTTTTGCATATCTTCCCACACCTGCAGACCCGGGATAAATCGCCTAGCTGTTCCGTAGTCGATTGTCTGTCATTGATGGTCATAACATTGGTCTGGCCAGTGGGTCGATCATCCTCCCCCGCTCTCGCCCGACCCCGGGGGTATCTTCTATTATAACTTTCCATAGCGATTGGTTTTGGGTTCCTCCTTACGGAGGCTGTGCTTTGGCCTGCCAAGCCTCCGCACCCCGGCTCTAGTCTTTCCCAGATGTCAGCAGTCTTTCCTCGCTGTCACCGTTCTTTCTCGGTTGCCAACCTGTCTTTCCAAGTGGTCACTGGGTCTACCAGAGAAGAATATGCAAAATACGATAAGGGTATCGCAACTGGCTCACCTTTACAGGCACTCGCCCCTGCACCATCTGTGAGCCTGTGGCCTCGCTCTCTTCATCTCTCCTTCTATCAAGGCACCATCGGGACTCTGCATGGCAGGGACGTCCTCCTCCCTGAGTCAAGACTAAGTTTGACCGCATACCTTAACTGGACATCAGTTGGTTGGCATCAGAAGGTTCTCAAATGGGCACCCCCCGTCATTAACGTATATATATATATATAAAAAATATCTCTTTAAAACATAGCTTTAACAACGCTCAAATCCTTAGCTACTAGCAAAAACACAAAAGAACAAAAATGTAAAATAAAGTCGCTGGATTAAGAGGACATTTCAAACATCTGCAGCAACCTAATAAAAATAATTTACTTGTAACAATAGTGTTTTTTTAGCTCCACATTTTTAGAAGACCCTTGATACTTTAAAAATGAAAGCAAATGGGAACATATCTATTTACACTAAGTTTGTATGCTGGCAGAAATTTCTTCCCCATTGTTTTCAAGTGCATCCATCATCACTTGCGTAGTTGATTTGATAGAAACTCGTAAATTGCAACTTGCCAACTTGCTTTGACTGATCCTGAGACTTGAGGCAAACTGACTCGATCTCTGGCAATACTGCTGAGGATTCTTTTTTCATTGAGAGCAAAATTCGTGGAAAAAACGGGACCTTGAAGACGCACAGATCTTGACAGGTATGCGTCACACACTCCTCATACTGGAGTTTGTGTCGAGTGAGAGCGACTTCTATCCTGCCTCCTCTGTGCGTGAAGAAGGAACACAACATCCAATGCAGATAGGATGAGTGATTTCCGCTTCAAGGTATTACAAAACCCAAAACCAGTGAAGTTGGCACGTTGTGTAAATTGTAAATAAAAACAGAATAAAATGATTTGCAAATCCTTTTCAACCTTTATTCAGTTGAATAGACTGCAAAGACAACGTACTTAACGGTCCAACTTGTGAACTTTATTGTTTTTTGAAAATATTAGCACATTTGGAATTTGATGCCTGCAACATGCTTCAAAAAAGCTGGCACGAGTGGCAAAAAAGACTGAGAAAGTTGAGGAATGCTCATCAAACACTTATATGGAACATCCCTTAGGTGTGCAGGCTAATTGGGAACAGGTGGGCGCAATGATTGGGTATAAAAGCAGCTTCCATGAAATGATCAGTCATTCACAAACAAGGATGGGGCAAGGGTCGACACTTAATGAACAGATACGTGAGCAAATTGTCGAACAGTTTAACAACAACATTTCTCAACGAACAATTGAAAGGAATTTAGGGATTTCACAATCTATGGTCCGTAATATCATTAAAAGGTTCAGAGAATCTGGAAAAATTGCTGCACGTAAGCGATGTTATTATGGACCTTGGATCCCTCAGGCGGTAGTGCATCAAAAACGGACATCAGTGTGTAAAGGATATCAATAACCACATGGGCTCAAGAACACTTCAGAAAACCACTGTCAGTAACTACAGTTTGTTGCTACATCGCCACATCTGTGAGTGCAAGTTAAAACTCTACTATGCAAAGTGAAAGCCATTTAACAACAACACCCAGAAACGCCGCCGGCTTCGCTGAGCCTGAACTCATCTGATGCAAAGTGGAAAAGTGTTCTGTGGTCTGAAGAGTCCACATTACACATTGTTTTTGGAAATTGTGGACTGTCGTGTCCTCTGGAACAAAGAGGAAAACAACCGTCCGGATTGTTCCGGATTTGTTTAGGCGCAAAGTTAAAAAGCCAGCATCTGTGATGGTATGGTGGTGCATTAGTACCCAAGGCATGCATATCTTACACATCTTCATAGTAAAAGAGTACGGATACTAGACTGGCCTGCCTGTACTCCAGACCTGTCTCCCATTGAAAATGTGTGGCGCAATATGAAGTGTAAAACACCACAACGGAGACCCCGAACTGTTGAACAACTTAAGCTGTGGGAAAGAATTCTACCTGAAAAGCTTCAAAAATTGGTTTTCTCAGTTCCCAAACGTTTACTAAGTGTTGTTAAAAGGAAAGGCCATGTAACACAGTGGTAAAAATGCCCCATGACAACTTTTTTGCAATGTGTTGCTGCCATTAAATTCTAAGTTAATGATTATTTGCAAAAAAAAAAATAGTTCTCAGTCTAAACAATAAATATCTTATATCTATAAGTGTGAACGTTAAAAGTATCTTGTCTTTGCAGTCTATTCAATTGAATACAAGTTGAAAAGGTTTTGCAAGTCATTGTATTCTGTTTTTATTTACAAATTACACAACGTGCCAACTTCACTGGTTTTGGAACTGGAAACTAGAAATTGTGATGTATCATGTTGTATGCTTGCATGTTCCAAATAAACTCAAACTCAAACTACGACGATTGCTATGGATTTGCCGATATATTTTGTCAAGTTACTGTTATCATTCATCACATATGCTGAAAAGGTTGGGCAAAATGCCCCACACATGTGATTTCTTAAAGTACAATAGGGTTTTTTACAAATGTGTTTTCTGTTTATCATGTTCTGGGTAAGTCACTCCAATAGTGTCTTATCATTTGAACCCTGTGTGAGTGAAATGATAATAAAACTGCATTTTTACAAACGCTTGCTTTATTTTGATGAATGGGCATATGTTTTGACCAAAGTGAGTCATTTTGCAAATAATCTAGGAATTAAGAAAATTTAATGTGTGTGTATATCTTTTGGACAGTTAGTAAAATTGTGTGTAGGAAAATGGAAAAAACGGTCATTACTTTTTATGTCATTGCTTATGGAGTATACCGTATTTCCTTGAATTGCCGCCCGGGGCGCTAACTAATTTAAAACTTCTTTCCACTCCTGCGCTTACCAAAGGCATGCGGTAACAGTAAGCATGCGCTAATTATTTTAAACCTCTTCTCACTACGGCACTTACCTAAGGCATGCAGCAAAAATTTGAGTGTGATGTAAGCTTGGACCTTAAATCCTACTGAATAGCTCTTAATCTTCTTCCCTTTATGCGATTTCAAATTACCGGTATTGAAATCAGCCTCCTCCATTTTGAAAATGATGACAAGGGAAGTGTCACTCGTGACATCACGAGTTTGACCAGGCGGTGATACTGAACATGCGCTAATTATTTTGGGAAGCAAGTTTGACCCGGCAGTAATTCAAGGCAGGCGCATACTATATGCCCTGTGGCAATTCAAGGAAATACGGTATTGTGAATTAATTGAGAACAGGAAGTGAACAAAACTGTTAGCAACTGCTATGTAATGGCAAACAGGTAGGATTCAATAAGATCTGCTTCTTCCTACTCCTTTTCGAACATGTCGGAAAGAAAAACTGGAAATTGTGATGTATCGTGTTGTAATTTTATGCATGTTCGAAAATAACTCAAACTCAACTCAACATTATTGAACAAAATACCCGCTAACTTCTTTAAAGTTCGATATTTCAAGTCACTAGTTACCTTTGGCTGGAGATGTGGGTGAGTGTGGTCGGGTCTGCTGTTGATAAGGCGTACTTGCTTGTGGAGAATGTTGTTTCCGTCTCTTTCTCAGCGGCATGCTGGACTGTTGTCCCATTGCACTGCTATTAGAAACATAAGGAAAAATAAAGGGGGGGTGTATGAATAATTATTACAGATGATGTCATTTGATGTCAGTGAGTGCAAGCATACTGTACATTGGTTTGCAGCAAATCTTGAAGAGGCAAATTGGAGACCTGGCGTCTGCTGGCTGATTTCTCCAGCTTGTTCTTCTTCTTCTTCCTCAGGTTCTGCCTGAGGCGCTCGTGGAGTTTTTTCCTCTGATGCCTGTTGGGAAGGAACGTACTGCATTCGGAGGCAGCTCAGATCACTAGTTTCAAAAAATGCATTTACTCAAAAGTTCATGACTGTAGCAGTTATCAAACATGTTAATGTGGTCGAATACACGCCACAATAAAGTTATTCAGTATCGTGTCCACAAGTACAGGGAAATTCAAGGAAATCCATTAAAATAGGACATTGCATTAGTAACATTAATCTTGTCGCATAAATTAACTATATCAGCTGTAATTGGGTTCTACTTCACACTCAGTCGTAAAAAACAATCTTGTATTATTAGACACAAACGGCCGCCAAAATCAAATCACACAATGTAGTATACTCTTTTGATTACCGTATTTTCCGAACCATAGGGCTCACCGGATTATAAGGCGCACTGCCGATGAGCGGGTCTTGTCGGGTTTATTTTCATAGAAAAGACGCACCGGATTATTGGGCACATTAAAAGGGTCATCATATATATAGTATATATATATATTTTTTTTTTTACAAAATGGAAAACACTTCCTTGTGGTCTACATTACATGTAATGGTGGTTCTTTGGTCAAAATGTTGCATGGATTATGTTTTACAGATCATCTTCAAGCCGCTTCAAGCGTCTTTTCTCCGTCATCTTTGTTGCAGCGGTGTAGCATGCAAGGACGTGTAAAAGATGGAGCTAACTGTTTTAATGAAATTCCGACATTACTTAAATCAATAACGGAGAAGCATCTCCTCATCTGTGGCTCACTAGTGTAATAACAACGGAAATGTGTCCCGTGAAAAAAGTCCAACCGGAACTCTCGAATAACAAAAGTTCCTTGGGTGCATAAAGTAAACTCACTACACCGGTATGTTTTAGCGCTTTCATGGCGAGTTTACTAACAGATATAAGCAAGAACTTTACACTACTTTGTATTACAAATGGCAAAAGCGGAGGATGAATGTCCCATAACAAGATAGACAAAAAGAAGACTACAGAGGCGGACGCGCGGAAATGTTCAGGACTTATGCAGATCCCAAATACAGATCAGCAGGTACAAGAAGGTAAGAAAAGTTGCTGTTGCATAATATTGCGAAACAAAACGCCAGATAAAATGTCTTACCTTATACACACACCATAATAATACTCGTATTTTGAAGCACAGTACAATCCATCAAGCAGTGCGGCCTCATAGCTTACCAAAGTCGTACTAAAATATTTTGATAGATTTTTGAGCGCCGTGTGTAATGTTCTATATTTACCATGGAACATATACAATTTTGGTGTTGTTTACTTGAGTCATATTGCAGTCTACACGTATCTCTAATGTGTGACTGCCTGCTACTGGTCACACTTATCATTTCACCATGTAACAAATAAAATAGCTTCAAGGTCGGTAAGCACAACCAAAATCATCCCGCACATTAGGTGCACCAGGTCGGGTTTTGAGAAAATGAAAGGATTTTAAGTGCGCCTCATCGATCCGAAAAATACAGTATACTAAATCAAACATGAAAATGTGGTGTCAATTACTTTGTTTTGCAGTAGGCAACCACACACATGATTCCAACGACTAGGAGCGCGATGCAGATTCCTGTTATCGTTAAAATACGTTTCTGATACAGCTCCTCGGCTTCTGAAAAAGAGCACAGTCCATTCTTTAAAGTTCACATCGAGGCATCAGGCTTGTACAATAGTCCTAATGGAATTAGACATTTGAATTCAATCCAGTTCATCTGAATTGAATTTAATTGAGGTTGAAAACAGGTAATGGAATATTAACTCAAATTCGAATTGAAGTAGATTTTAAATCCAAATTGATAATTAAAAATTCCATATGTGTGTTATTTACATATTTCATAGAACTAGAATTACTCTGAATATCTCAGGTATTCATATTTTAATTATAGCAGATTTTTTTTTTTTTCACCAACAATAAGAATAAAATCATCTTCGATAAGAGATTATTTAAATATAACTTTGAAATTACACTATTTGAAAAATGTTGAATGGTACAAACCTTTTCTAGATTGTTTTACTTTCATTATTCAAAATTTGTGTTTCATTTTAGTGTTTAAAAAATATTTTTTTGTATTTAACCAAAACCTTTGTTTAATGTTACAAATACTTACATTTGGCAATACGGACTGAATTGCAATGAATTTAATTCTACTTCCTGTAATTCAAACTCAAATTCCTGTGGGGTAGAGCCAATTCAATTCAAAATCTAACTTTTTAAATGAATTGAATTAAAATTCCAATGTCTGAACTTTGCACAAGCCTGCTGGAAATCTACTAATGTCCACATATACATGCATACACATTGTACATTGAAAAACACATTAAGTGCATTAAACACAATTCCAACCATAAACCAACACAATAAGTAAAAGGTAATATTGCCTTTTGTAAACAGTTTCCATATGAGTTGGGAAATTGTATTAGCTGTAAATATAAACGGAATACAATGATTTGCAAATTATTTTCAACCCATATTCAATTGAATGCACTACAAAGACAAGATATTTGATGTTCAAACTCATAAACTTTATTTTTTTTTGCAAATAATAATTAACTTAGAAGTTCATGGCTGCAACAAGTGCCAAAGTAGTTGGGAAAGGGCATGCTCACCACTGTGTTACATCACCTTTTGTTTTAAAGAACACTCAATAAACGTTTGGGAACTGAGGAAACTAATTGTTGAAGCTTTGACAGTGGAATTCTTTCCCATTCTTGTTTTATGTAGAGCTTCAGTCGTTCAACAGTCCGGGGTCGCTTACGTGGGGTGATTTCTCCAGATTCTCTGAACTTTTTGATGTTATTCTGGACCGTAAATGTTGAAATCCCTAAATTTCATGCAATTGCACTTTGATAAACATTCTCCTTTTAATGCAGTTGTGGACAAAAGGGTGTACCTCGCCCCATCCTTTCTTGTGAAAGACTGAGCATTTATTGGAAGCTGTTTTTATACCCAATCATGGCACCCACATATTCCCAATTAGCCTGCACACCTGCGGAATGTTCTTAATAAGTGTTTGATGAGCATTCCTTGACTTTATCAGTATCTATTGCCACCTTTCCCAACTTCTTTGTCACGTGTTGCTGACATCAAATTCTAAAGTTAATGATTATTTGAAAAAAAAAAAAGAGTTTATCAGTTTGAACATCAAATATCTTGTCTTTGTAGTGCATTCAATTGAATATGGGTTGAAAATGATTTGCAAAGCATTGTATTCCGTTTATATTTACATCTAACACAATTTCCTAACTCATAGGGAAACAGGGTTTGTAGATTTGTGTAGCTTTAATGATAATCCAAAAAAAGATGCCAAACATCACTGAAATGAAAGAAGGTTTTTGAAAAAAGGGGAAACTACAGAGATGGAGCACCCGAGAAACCATAGAAATGCAACGTGTTGGAAAAAAGTTAGGACAGTGTAGTTTTCAGGACAGAAGTGTGTCTTGATGTTGAAAGATACTTAAAAGAAAAGAAACAGTGGGGGTGTTAAACTTGTTTTCATTGAGGGCCACATTGCAGTTATGGCTGCCCTCGGAGGGTTAATATTTATTCATTTAAAACTGTCAGGATTTATCTAATGATATTATAACAATAAAAAACAATACATTTGATATTTTTTTTTTACATAAACTGGAAAAAATCGGTAAATTTTACAGGGAAATTTACAATGGTTTGGATAGGCTCCAACACCCCTCTGCGACCCTGTAGGGGACAAGCGGTAGAAAATGAAAAAATGGATTTACCAGATTTTACTGTCAATGGAAAAAGAATAGTATCGGGGGTTTTTTAGCACTACAATTCTGGCAAATGGGAAACAAGATTTTCACTGTAAAATCTATTTGTACATTTTAAGGATAACATAATGAGTCCAGGGTGTACCCCGCCTTCCGCCCGATTGTAGCTGAGATAGGCGCCAGCGCCCCCCGCGACCCCGAAAGGGAATAAGCGGTAGAAAATGGATGGATGGATAATGAGTGAAGCAGATATTTAAATATTGGTTCAAATATGTATATAATACATCACAATATAATATTTGTTGCATAATTAGATATAATTATGGTTAAAATATATTCAATTGTGTGGAGTAAACTGTATTTATTTTTTAGTGCTTTAAAATGATTACATTTTCTAAATAGATCAATCGTAATTAAACACAGTTTGGTTTTTTGCTCGGTTGCATAATTAAAATAAAGACCCCAATATTTTGACACATTTGGAAATACTATGTGATGAATTTACACATATGTATAAATGGTCAAAGCAATATTGTTTTATTTATTCATTCTGGTTCAGTTTGGTTAATAGCACCAGTTACCTTATTTTTGACAGCCCTATTTTTTTCTGTCAAAATGGAGAGAATGACAACAATTAATAAGAAAAAGTTTCCTGTATTATTCCCAGGCTATTGCATATAAAATGATGTGGCCCACATTCCTTGAGTTTGACACGAGAGTGACATACAGTACAAGGGAAGGAAAATCTAAAGGAATATATAAAAAAATACATTATATCATCAGTTACCATGAATTGACAATCCTAATAAATTGATGTTTAATTTTTTTTAAATGAAACATTTTCCGCATTGAAAGGTTTGTGTCACAGTTGCGCATGGTAGCTGGCGACATGACCCAAAGATGCAGAGATGGCAGGTAAGGTGCAGAAAAGAAGGGTTTTTAGTTCGGACTATAGCAGGCAAAAACATTAGCCAATGAACCAGTGTTGCAAGTAAGGCTCTCCTGATTAGTGATTACAAACAGATGAGCCACCTAATCACTTATCAGGAGCAGGTGAGGAGAAGCAGAGCTCAAACCAGAATTAAAGTGGCTGAGATAGAAGACAGACAGGAAGTGGAATGAAAAAAATAATAGCAAAAACAGAGCAACACGAACATACAGTATATACAATCTGTATTGTCTGATCATAACAGGTTGCCGACACTTTTTGAGTCACTAAGGTACGTGTTTTCTCAGGAATCTCATCCAAAGGAATAAGTATTTAATACTGACTTTGTAAGTTCACGGCCTTACAAAGACATTGACAGTCCACCTCTTTTATTGGAGCTCTTTAAACAGAAACCGACTCCAGATTGATTGGCAACACTAAATGGTCCCTAGTGTGTGAATGTGAGTGTGAATGTTGTCTATCTGTGTTGGCCCTGCGATGAGGTGGCGACTTGTCCGCCTTCCACTCGAGTGCAGCTGAGATAGGCTCCAGCACCGACCACCGCAACCCCTAGAGGGACAAGCGGCAGAACATGGATGGATGGCTGGGTAATACAACAATTGTCCTAAATCAGGGGTCGGCAACCCAAAATGTTAAAAGAGCCATGTTGGACCAAAATTACAAAAACAAATCCGTCTGGAGCCCCAAAACAAATTTAAAAGTCGTTGTACATACAGATAGTGTGTCATGAGCTATAAATAGAATTAAGAGGACTTAAAGGAAACTAAATGAGCTCAAATATAGCTACAAATGAGGCATAATGATGCAATATGTACATATAGCTAGCCTAAATAGCATGTTAGCATGGATTAGCTTGCAGTCATGCATGGACCATCTGATTAGCACTCCACACAAGTCAAAATCAACAAAACACACCTTTGTGCATCCACGCACAAGGTTAAAAGTTTGGTGGACAAAATGACACGGAAAAAGAAGTGGCATAAAACACGTCCGAGAAAGTTATACATGTAAACAAACACGGTGCGTTCAAAGACCGCCAAAATTAGTAGGACAAAACGGCGCTCGCCAAATACTCGAAACAGTGAAGCATGTTTAATGTAAACAGTGTGCTTTATAACAATTAGAGAGGTTTGTGTCATGTTTGTCTTCCTACAGAAACCATATTAAAACAAAACATTTATTTTTTGTCCTTTCCTTTTTTTTTTTTCATACATTTTTGAAAAAGCTCCAGAGAGCCACTAGGGCGGCGCTAAAGAGCTACAAGCGGCTCTAGAGCTGTGGGTTGCCGACCCCCGTCCTAGATGATATGAATGGGTTGGTGTTGTATTTTTCCGAAATGGTTGAAAAATGTTGACGTAGTAACAGTTTGTATTTTAATTGGTATTTCGGAATTCCTGGAATTTCGAGGAAAAAAAATAATTTTTTCACAAAAAACAAACAAAAAAAAACGTTTTGATGGTGGAATGGACAAACACGGTTGAAAAATGTGGCCTCTTAAAACATTCCAGGTAGAAGTGAAAATAGGGCTTTGGAAAACCAGGATTTCTTGAATTCCTGGATAAAATTTTTTTTTACCTAGATATGGTGGTTTGATTGTCCAAGGTGAGAGGAGTTTGGGATAGTCAAATGAGCTGAGAAATGTGGGAATTGTGCAAAAAAATCTAAAAATTGTCAATTCATTTTCAATGGGCACATTTCGAGGGATTCTGGGTAATCTCAGATCTTTTTCATACATTTTTTTGGGAAGTCCTCGATTCCTGGTCAAGCCGAACGTTTTGATACTTCATACCGATCGGATGAAAACTGTAAACTGTGGAGCGTGCCAAAGTTTGGCAGCAGAATAATAATATTGATAATGTTAGAATAATCATGTATATATTATCACACAACTTTTATGCAAAATTGCCGTTGCTATAATTATTGTCAATTGTGCTGAAGTGGTATTTTTCTTTTTGCTGTGCAAAGCTGCCAATCCAAAAGATTGCAAGCCAGTTTGGTATCAATGTTTGTGTCCAGGAACTGACTGCCAGAGCAGAGACGAAGCGATATCACCAGCGTCAACACATTTGCATTTTTTGTATGATCATATATTGTGTCTAACTGGAGTTGTCGAGATTACCCCCTTCCCTCAGCAACAGCTTCAGTGATGTAAACAGGGACCTCCCAATTAAATACAGAATGTAGTTTGGATCTATAACTAGAATACAGCCCAAAACACGTCTCCTCATTGAGCCAAATTGAACTCTGTCTCTGCATGATTCCTTGCTTCTAGTCTGTTTAATAAATGTCATCAGTGTTTGAAGCTGACAAATAATAATAATACATACATAGTTTTTGGTGTAGAAAAAACATATGTGTGAATGCTTGGGCATTTACACAATAATCATGAGTTTTATGTTACAACTCAATCAGATAGTGTTATGATGCGACTTCCCTGTGAACTGTCTTGCGCTCCGATCGCATAATGGCTACATAATGGTGAATGACGATGACGCTTATCATCATTCACCAAAATAGATGGATGCAAAATAAGAAGTTGATTGAAATGAGCAGAAACAGGAGAAAATAATGTTTTAGGAACTGACGTCAATCAATGTTCCACCACTGATCACCAACACGCTCTTCGGAGCAGACATCGAGGCAAATGTCCCCAAAACTGAGGGGGACATCTTCTTTCATAATAGGTTCAGAAAATGTTAAGAATCCTAAACATTGCCACAACTGCAACAGTACTGAGATGACTAGAATTGAAGCATGTTTATTTCTGGGTTTACTCCCCTAAACACTGCAGGACAATGGCTCGACATTGGTAAGGTAAGTGTGAAAACGTGGAATGGAATTTGAGTACAGTAACGGGGTGTTACTGATGGAATGGACTGGATAAGAAAAGGCTGATACAAAGCTTGGGCAGCACGGTGGCAGAGGGGTTAGTGCGTCTAGTGCGTCTACCTCACAATACGAAGGTACTGGATTCGATCCTGCGTTCGGGATATTTCTGTGTGGAGTTTGCATGTTCTCCCCGTGAATGCGTGGGTTCCCTCCGGGTACTCCGGCTTCCTCCCACCTCCAAAGACATGCACCTGGGGATAGGTTAATTGGCAACACTAAATTGGCCCTAGTGTGTGAATGTGAGTGTGAATGTTGTCTGTCTATCTGTGTTGGCCCTGTGATGAGGTGGCGACTTGTCCAGGGTGTACTACGCCTTCCACCGGATTGTAGCTGAGATAGGCTCCCGAAGGGAATAAGACGTAGGAAATGGATGGATGGATAAAAAGCTCTTCAAATGATTGATCATCATAATGAATAATGAGTATCCATATTATTATTTATTTAAACTCATATTCCTACATATTTATATTGTATTTTTTGGCAATTATTAAAAAAAAAAAAATCAAATTAAATTATTTAGAGGAGGGGCTTAAGAATACTTTAGAAGGGCTGAAGCCCCCCCCTAAAATAGGCCTATCGACGTCAATGGTTAAATGTAGATCAGAGGTCCCCTTTATTTTCACCAGGTATGTCATACTACAACTGATTAATCCAGTTGTAGTATGTTAATCAACTGGATAAATCAACATACGGTTGGGGGTGGCATGGCTCGGGTGGTAGAGCGGCCATGCCAGCAACTTGAGGGTTCCTGGATCGATCCACAGCTTCTGCCATCCTAGTAACGTCCTGTGTCCTTAAGCAAGACACTTCACTCTTGCTTCCTGATGGGTCAGATTAGCTCCCGCAATCAGTGTGTGAATGGGTGAATGTGAAAATAGTGTCATAGCGCTTTGAGTACCTTGAAGGTAGAAAAGCTGTTGTGGCACATTCGCAGTCTGCATCTCCCTATGCTGCGGGACTACCCAGAGGACCCGCTGACAGCGCACCCGGACACGCCCCCGCTCACGCTGATCGCAGCACGCCCATGCAACTTCAAGCCTGCAGACGATCAGTCAACCTGCACACCTGCGACTGATGACGATAAGCTGTATAAAGGGACCAGTGGACCCAAGGATCAGCGCGGGAACTTAGTTCTCAAATGGTGTACCGTAAGCCTGGTGTTCCCTGACCATTGTTGTGTTTCCCTCCGTGATTCTGACGTCCGTGTTGCTCTCCCGCAGAGTCTTCCGTCTTCGAGATCGTCTGTTGTTTCCCCCTGTGTTTTTGTACTGCCTTCCTCGATTCCCTACCTTCCTCTGTACACGGATCTTGCCTTTTCTCTCCTGCCCTGAATGATCATCTGCCTTCCTCTTGAACTGCCTTGTTCCTTCGCTCTCTACAACTCTTGGTAACACACACTTCAGTTAATTTTCACATTTAGTCTTACACCATACACTCTTGAGTTTTTGTCACATTTCATTTCCTTGGTTTTAGTCGTTAGTATTGTTTAGTATTCTTATTGCCGTATTTTTCGGACTATAAATCGCAGTTTTTTTCATAGTTTGGCCGGGGGTGCGACTTATACTCAGGAGCGACTTATGTGTGAAAATATTAACACATTACCGTAAAATATCAAATATTATTTTTTCGCTCATTCACGTAAGAGACTAGACGTATAAGATTTTATGGGATTTAGCGATTAGGAGTGACAGATTGTTTGGTAAACGTATAGCATGTTCTATATGTTATAGTTATTTGAATGACTCTTACCATAATATGTTACGTCAACATAGCATGCACCTTCTCAGTTGGTTATTTATGCTTCATATAACGTACACTTATTCAGCCTGTTGTTCACTATTCTTTATTTATTTTAAAGTGCCTTTCAAATGTCTATTCTTGGTGTTGGATTTTATCAAATAAATTTTCCCAAAAAATGCGACTTACACTCCAGTGCAAATTATATATGCTTTTCCATCCATCCATCCATTTTCTACCGCTTATTCCCTTTTTGGGCTCGCGGGGGCGCTGGCCCCTATCTCAGCTACAATCCTTCTTTATTATGCATTTTCGGCAGGTGCGACTTATACTCCGGAGCGATTTATACTCCGAAAAATACGGTATATATATATTTACCATATATATAAAAAAAATATTGAACAATACTGCCATCTGGTGTCCGTTTGCCGTCACTCCTCTTAGTAAACCATAACAAAAGCACTATACAAGTATAATCCATTTACCATGTATCCAGTTGTAGTATATGAATACTCCAGCTGAATAATTTAACATACGTCGCTTCAATTGAAAGGTACTCTTTGAAGTTTTCAGGGACTGAGGTTTACGACCAGCCACACCACCACCACACACGGGGGCCAGCAAATGCCGTTTTTGCCATTTATTTTATTTTTTTTAATACACTGTAGCACTTTGAGGTTGTTTGCTCAATGTAAAGTGCTTTTTACAAATAAAATCTTTTATTATTATTACACGTGGAGCACCTGATTTTTGACTTTTTCACATGAAAACATTACCAAAAAAATCGTAGATTAGACCATGAACAAATAAATCATAAATTAGATAGTTTAATGGTTTGTTGAAATGAAACATGTTAGTAAATAATAATAATAATAATTTAAAAAACGTGTTATTTTGTGGAACAATTGCACTGACGTAATTGCGCAATTCTATGCATGATTACATTTCCGCATTCCTTTGATTCATGCGCAGACTAAGTTAAGTTAGTTAAAGTTAAAGTTAAGTTAAAGTACCAATGATTGTCACACACACACACTAGGTGTGGTGAATTTTGTCCTCTGCATTTGATCCATCCCCTTGTTCACGCCCCCAATATTGTTGTCCGGGTGGAAATCGGAAGAAATTTGGGAGAATGTCTGCCTTTGGAGATTTTTGGGAGGGGCACTGAAATTCGGGAGTCTCCCGGGAAAATCGGGAGGGATGGCAAGTATGGTTATTAGTGTTCCCCTAAGTAAGTTGCATATTGTTGTATTACATTGAATCACACAATGCAACACCATTTCTCCAGGAGTACCTTCAAACAACAACACTAAGGTATCCAGTAAGGCATACTAAAAATGCAGTACACCGTACACACACGACATCAGTGTGATGGCACCACCACAACCTGAGTAAGAGAAATGTTGAATTTCCTATTCAAACGCTAAATATAAAAGTTTTGTTTCTACTAAATAGGTGTGATTTATACTTGTGACATGCAACATAGTGATTTCACAATGAGTTCCAAATTGTCCGGTCATCATTTACGCACTATTGTTTTTTGTACTTTGATTAAAAAGGTTGCTTCAAAATACAGTATAACCCATGACATTAATTTTGCTCTTTGTTTTTGTTTCAACCCTCTCACTGATCAGAGATTTATCGTTATCGTGAGCGATGTATCGCATTTTGTGCGCCTCGTGACGCACCCTAGGATTCCCAGCCCTATCAGTATGTATGATTAAATACTAGGGTTGTACGATATACCGGTATTAGTGTCGTACCGCGATACTAAAGAATCATATTCAGTACTATACCACCTCTAAAAAGTACCGGTTCCCAATGCCTTTCCTTGCCTCCCTGTCGTCGCCACGTCGTCTCATTGCTGGTTTTAGGAGCAGACGAGCATGTTCGGCAGCGCACAATCACAGAGTACTTACAAGCAGACACAGTGTGTAAAAATAAAAGGGAGAACGGACGCATTTTGGCTTGAAAAAATAACGATAAAGGTGAAGCTATAACACTGAAAAGCTCTGAGGAATAGGTGTTTTAAGACATGGCTGTCGGCGAAAGTCCACCGGCAGCCGGCAGTGTTGTAGCTACTTCTAAATCACTAATCGTCGCCTCCATGGCGATGAATAAAGTAAGTTTCTTACAAGTATCATCCCTGCAGGATGAGAAATAGCTAAACATGTTTCACTACACACCGTAGCTCACCCGCGTCGCCGCTAATGACGCCGTTCCTGAATGTAAACAATTGCCATGGGTGGATCTACTCCAGACATGCAATGTAATGATACCAAGTACAGCAGCGTATCTAGTCGATTCTACTATGATTACATCAATATTTTTTAGCACCACAAAATCTATTTTCGTTTATAAACTCAGGAAATATGTCCCTGGACACATGAGGACTTTGAATATGACCAGTGTATGATCCTGTAACGATTTGGTATCGGATTGGTACTTATATTTGTGGTATCATACAAAACTAAAGTATCAAACAACAGAAGAATAAGTGATTATTACATTTTAACAGAAGTATAGATAGAACATGTTAAAAGAGTAAATAACCAGACATAAACAGTGAGTGAACAATAATTAATAATTAATTTTCTACCACTTGTCCTTAATAATGTTGACAAAATAATAGAATGGAAAATGACACAGTATGTTACTGCATATTTCAGCAGACAAACTAGGAGCCTTTATTTGCTTACTTACTGATAAAAGACAAGTTGTCTTGTATATTCACTATTTTATTTAAGGACAAACTTGCAATAAGAAACATATGTTTAATGTATCGTAAGATTTAATTGTTCAAATGAAGCCAATTATGCAATTTTTTGCGGTCCCCTTTATTTACAAAAGTACCGAAAAGTATCAATATAATTTTGGTACCAAAATATTGGTATCGGGACAACACTACAATACACATAATAATAACAATTTATACTAAGATAGCATCCTTGAACTAAGTAAATAATGAAATGGGTAATCCTAATGACTTAAATGAGATCTCAAGTTCTGTTAGTGTACATTGTTACATTTAAAGGCCTACTGAAACCCACTACTACCCACCACGCAGTCTGATAGTTTATATATCAATGATGAAATATTAACATTGCAACACATGCCAATACGGCCTTTTTAGTTTAGTAACATTGCAATTTTAAATTTCCGGGGAGTTTTTTCTTGAAAACGTTGCGAAATGATGACGTGTACGCGTGACGTCACGGACTGTTAGGAAATATGAGCACTGCACACACACACAGCTAAAAGTCGTCTGCTTTAACCGCATAATTACACAGTATTTCTGTGTTACTGAATCTTTTGCAATTTGTTCAATTAATATTGGAGAAGTCAAAGTAGAAAGATGGAGTTGGGAAGCTTTAGCCTTTAGCCACACAAACACACGGTGATTCCTTGTTTAAAATTCCCGGAGGTGAAACTTTACTATGGATCAGAGCGCGGTCAAGCGAACGTGGATCACGACCGAATGTCAACCAGCATGTTTCAGTGAGAAAATTGTGTTAAAAAGTCGCTTCAGCTGAGCTTGCCCCATCCATAAAGCTGCCGTCGAATTCGCTGAGACATTGGCGTGAAGACACCCGTGGACACACCCTTCCGACTATCAGGTACTGTTAAACTCACATAAGGGATTTCCCAGAATTATCCTAGTAAATCTGTCTAAAAACATCTGAATCCATCCCAATGCAATTGCGTTTGTTTTTTTCTAGTCCGTCGCTCAAATTAATGGGGAAATTGTCGTTTTCTCGGTCCGAATAGCTGTTTTTGTTGGAGCCTCCCATTTAAAACAATGTGAATATGTGAGGAGCCATCAACATGTGACGTCATCGTCTGCGACTTCCGGTACAGGCAGGGCTTTTCTGTTAGCACCAAAAGTTAAAACCTTTTATCGTGGATGTTCTCTACTAAATCCTTTCAGCAAAAATATGGCAATACCGCGAAATGATCAAGTATGACACATAGAATGGACCTGCTATCCCCGTTTAAATAAGAACATCCAATTTCAGTAGGCCTTTAAAGGTAATCCTAATAAAACTGCTCTACACACAGAAGATTTTTGCTGTGATGGACAAAACAGAAGAATTACTGATAGGGCCCGGAGAAATTATTGATTCTTAGCTGCATCACATTTAGGACGTGAACAATTCTGAATGTTTAATGTATCGTAAGATTTTTTTGTTTAAATAAAGCCAATAATGCCATTTTTTTGTGGCCCCCTTTAATTTGAAAAGTACCGAAAAGTATCAAAATACATTTTGGTACCGGTACCAAAATATTGGTATTGGAACAACAATACTATTTACCGATAAATATTTACTCCTGTTCTGCTTCAGGTTATCAGGAAAGACAATAAAGATAGTACAGTATTATTTTCATACAATCTTGGCTTGCCTACAATAACATATGTGTGAAATACAGCACTAAAAGCAGCTGTTTTTATAGTCTCTGAACTGATCAGAGAGTGTTTAGGTGTACCTATAGTGTTAATTACGTTATATACAATCTGTGATTGTATATAATGTTTATGAAGTTTATTTTCGACCGTGTCAGGAAAAAAAAATAGTGGTCACGGCCTCAAGAAATCCATTTTCCATATGGGAACACCTCCAGAATCGAACATTTTGCAGACAGACTCAAAAAAACTAGTTAAAAAGGTGTGGAGGAAAATTTACGAAGCATATCCGATATGTTTGATCTGGACCACGAAGAAGTGTTTTAAATGTAGATTTAAAATCATTGTAGGTCACCATTAGCCTCTTAAGGCACATGCCTTTCCTATTTGGGCTTATTGGACCTAGTTACAATAACAACTAAAAATTGTCTTTTAATATCATGTACTTAATCCATTTGTACACAAACGTGTACTTCATGTGTAGTGACATGCACATTTTTATTTTTACACTTTTTTTCCAAATTCCATTGCATGTTATACTCGTCTGACACGCACCAGATGGCAGTATAAGTGTCCACATAAGAGGCCATAAGACCCCAATTCAGTAGTGTACACTATTTTGGAAATAAGAGATAAAAGTTGCTGTCCACTCATGTGGACACTAAGGCTTTTAGAGGTTAAAGTAATATTTCCAACACACTGCAAAAACTGAAATCTAAGTAAGGTGAAATATCTCAAATACTGGTCATATGGGCTTCACGGTGGCAGAGGGGTTAGTGCGTCTGCCTCACAATACGAAGGTCCTGCAGTTGGGTTCAAATCCAGGCTCGGGATCTTTCTGTGTGGAGTTTGCATGTTCTCCCCGTGAATGCGTGGGTTCCCTCCGGGTACTCCGGCTTCCTCCCACCTCCAAAGACATGCACCTGGGGATAAGTTGATTGGCAACACTAAATTGGCCCTAGTGTGTGAATGTGAGTGTGAATGTTGTCCGTCTATCTGTGTTGGCCCTGCGATGAGGTGGCGACTTGTCCAGGGTGTACACCGCCTTCCGCCCGATTGTAGCTGAGATAGGCGCCAGCGCCCCCCGCGACCCCGAAAGGGAATAAGCGGTAGAAAATGGATGGATGGATGGATTTGCTAATTTTCTGTCTGATAAGATAATTCTTGTCACTAAGCAGATTTTATGTTAGTGTTTTACTTGTTTTAAGGGTTTTGGACCTAAATGGTCTCAGTAAGATATTGCAGCTTGTTGTTGAGATGTTATGACCTATGTTGAGTAAAACATAATTGAAACTAGAATATCAACAGATGCAAAGCTGTGTCATTAACATTGATTGATTGATTGATTGAAACTTTTATTAGTAGATTACACAGTACAGTACATATTCCGTACAATTGACCACTAAATTGTAACACCCGAATAAGTTTTTCAACTTGTTTAAGTCGGGGTCCACGTTAATAAATTCATGGTAACACTCACAGGGTATGAAACTACTTTTTTAAAGTAATCATTTCTTACTTCAAGCATAAAAAAAAAATCGTGATGCCGAGCGCATATCATTATGTCAAGATAACGGCACTAGCATTTACTTCATTTAAGAATATTTTTCAACATATTGAGCAAAAAGGTCTCATTTGTTTTTCTACCAAGAAATGTGCACTTGTTATTAGTGAGAATATATTTATTTGAAGGTATTTTTTCGGTTCATTGACGTTAGCTAATTTTACTTGTTTTGGAAAATCTTGACAAGCCGAATTTTCTTGTTCTATTGGCAGATAATTTTGCTTAGTTCAAATAAAATACCTCAATTTTTTTTTTTTCCTTATTATTGAACACTGACTTTTTGCAGTGTGGTTGCTTTGCTTTGAATCAGTGTGGGAATATACCACTCCACCATACGTCATCGGCCTGGTCGGAATAAACTATCTTACATTTGGAGGTGCAGTTAAAAAATACAAAACTCACAGATTACCGTGAGTTTTTTTTCCCCAGGTAAAAAGGTTAAAAGAAAAATGATAAAGATTTTTTTTTTAATTCAGGCAAAAAGTTGTACTATAGGAAAAGACATAGTGAAGTGAATTATATTTATATAGCACTTTTCTCTAATGACTCAAAGCGCTTTTACTAGTCAAGCACAATATCTCAGTTACATTTAAACCAGTGTGGGTGGCAATGGGAGCAGGTGGGTAAAGTGTCTTGCCCAAGGACACAACGGCAGTGACTAGGATGGCAGAAGTGGGGATCGAACCTGGAACCCTCAAGTTGCTGGCACGGCAACTCTACCAACCGAGATATACCGCCCATAGGTTTAAGTTTGTCGACTGCATGTTTGTATCTAAATTCAACGCTTTTTTTGCTGCATCAATTAAAAATAAGTGCTTTAGAAAGGCAGCCGTAAATCACATTCTCCTCGGCGGGTTGAAATGTGGAGGCCACTGTTAGCCAAGCTCCCGTGAGGGCAGTAAAAGCCTACATTTGTGGGGGTTGCGACAACATCCATTATTTTAATGAAAAATGGTGTCTTTAATGTCGTTCTTAAAAAAAAGTACAAGCACATGTGAGTGACGATAACGGCATTATACTTGTTGATAAAGTGCAAAAGCGGAGGAGTGTGGCCAGACACTGATGAACAAACCATGCTTTTAGTTTGCCGACTTTATTGTCAACACTAAGATAAATGAGTAGTCTAGTGTGTGTGTGTGTGTGCGCAAAAATAATGCCAGCTACGTCATTCTCCAGGGCAATTTATGCCACTCTTATTCTGTATGAGTGTTTGTAAGGTGACTAGGCACGTTTCATGCATGCATGTTTCTGTCAGAAGACATACATATATTTACATTGAATGTGTACGTGAAGAGAGTGACAGTTGTTAATTAGCTTGTGTCCGTAAATCACCTGATACGGTGGGTGTGCGACACGACAAACAAACATTAAGTGAAGTGGTTGTAGATTTTCGTGGAATAAGGCGGGGGTCAGCAACCCGCGGCTCTTCAGTGACGCCCCACTGGCTCCCTGGAGCATTTTTAAAAAAGGATTGGAAATGGAAAAAGATGGGGAGGGAATCCTTTTTTTGTTTTAGTATGGATAAACATGACACAAACCTTCCCAATTGTCAGAAAGCCCACTGTTTAATATGTTTGTGTGTATGCTTCACTGATGAGAATATTTGGTGAACATCGTTTTGTCCTACTAATTTTTTGGGCGGTTCTTGAATTCACCATAGTGGTGACTGTGACACAACAATTTGTTAACATGTAAAATCTTCCACTTCTTCTTTGTCTCATTTTGTACACCAAAGGTTTTATACTGTGCGTGAATCAGTGTTTGTTGCCGAAAAATTTTCGTCATAGTTATCGTCAACGACCTTTTTTTTCTGACTAAAACGAGACAATAACTAAATAAAAAATAATTTACGTGGACTAAGACGTTGACGAGGTGTATTGACATATTCGTCAACGAATAAAAACAAGACGAAAATGTCTGCCAGAGACGAGATCCAATCAGAACTCATTTCGTTAGGAAGAGGCGGGAGGAGTTGGGAAGAGAACCAATCAGAGCGACGTGGTAAGGAAGTTACGTAAACGTAGTTTGCGTTTGAGACTGACCCGGGAATGCGCTGCAGAAGACAGCATGTCAACGTCGGGGAGGAAGAGGAGAGAGGACATATGGGGAAATTTTATATTTGACGTCAAAGATAACAAGTAAGAAATGCAGCGCGAGGATTACGGGGAAAAACACAACAAACTTGAAGTGACATCTACAGTCGAATCACCCCGAAATCCACACACAGGTAAGCATTTTCCACAACTCACTCGAGGTTATCCCGTTTATTACATGGCTTACTCGTGAAATACTAAATTTGAGACCTGATTTTCATCAAAATACGACTTGTATCGGTGATTTTTCCGCTGTTTTGCTTTGACTTTCAGAAGTTGAAGGGAAAGTTTACATATTACCCTTTAGGCGACTAAATCTACTGTAGTTTTCGTCGACTATAATCTTATGATATTTTGTCAACTAAAACTAGACGAAAACTAAAACAATTTAAATAACTAAATTATGACTAAAACTAAATTACATTTTAGTCAAAAGACTATGACTAAAACTAAATCAAATTTTGCTGTCAAAATGAACACTGGCGTGAATGCACAAAGGAGAACTTTGTTGAGGTTATTGACTTGTTGGAGTGCTAATCATGCATATTTGGTCAGTGCATGACTGCAAGCTAATCCATGCTAACATGCTATTTAGGCTAGTTGTATGTACATATTGCATCATTATGCCTCATTTGTAGGTACATTTGAGCTCCTTTAATATCCTTTACTTTTTTCCTCTTTGTACTAAATTTAGTTTTGCATGTCTCATGACACACTATACGTATGTATGTAATATTGGCTACATTTCAGATGGTTGTTTGTGTGCCATGTTGTTCCAGACCACAGCAACTATTACCTAACTTGCCAAAGATTGTAATAAATCAATTAAACTAAGACCGCCTGCCGTTTCCTTTAACTTGGATACACACATCTATACCTTTGGCCATTAAAAGCCAGAAATTTCCAGGAGTTATCTCACCCCCTGAAAAGCCTCTGAGTTACTAATGGTTTCTAATTTTGTAAAAATGTGTAGAATAAATATTAAATTTCAACATTTGTGTCAATGAAGATTTGCTTCAGCCTGCGACACATAGTCATTTTGATAGTAGGCTATTATAGCTAATATAGACACTTACGTCATGTGCTGCCTTCATTATAAGACTTATATACGGCTTTTAATTTTTTGCGGCTCCAGACAGATTTGTTTTTCGTATTTTTGGTCCAATATGGCTCTTTCAACATTTTGGATGGCCAACCCCTGGACTAAGAGTCAGATCTATTAAGGGCCCAAATAACAAGTGCTAAATAGCGCGTATAAACTACTAAATTGTGTGTAAGATTAGTAGCCATGTTACACTTGATAGCCAATGTGGAAATGATGCAGACCTTACTATTTAAATGATAATTTTGCGTGTATTGTCTCACCTTGGAAACACTAATTCCCTGAACATACGGCATTATGCTGCAAATTGTGGTGTTTTGCTATGTTGTGGAAAATGCAGCACAGAAATATAATCTGCATCCGCTTTTCTTTTTACTATATATAAAGCGAGATCTAAACAATATAACCCATCTAAAACCCTGACTGAAAACCTTAACCCCAACCCTTAGTAATAAATATAAATCATTTGAAGTGCTTTCTATAAGGTCTTTTACACTGCTATTGCTCCATCTGGCTGTTATCTATCGCCCCCTTGGGCCCTATTCGGACTTTATCAGCTAATTGCTCAGAGTTGTGTGAATTGTGAAGTGAATTGTATTCATATAGCGCTTTTCTCCAGTGACTCAAAGCGTTTTTACATAGTGAAACCCAATATCTAAATTACACTTAAACCAGTGTGGGTGGCACTGGGAGCAGGTGGGTAAAGTGTCTTGCCCAAGGACACATCGGCAGTGACTAGGACGGCGGAAGTGGGGATCGAACCTGGAACTGCCAAGTTGCTGGCACGGCCACACTACCAACCGAGCTATACCGTTTGTTGCTGATCTCATGATGCATGTAGATAATATAATTATATTGGGGGATTTTATTATCCATATAAATACTACGTCAGACCCTATGTGAGTGGCGCTCCAGGCTATAATTGATAGCTGTGGTCTTACACAAATAATAAATGAACCCAGGCTTCGCATTGGTAAAATGCTGGATTCAGTCCTTGTCCTTTAGTGACATTTTGGCAATAAAGTAATGTCGGATCGCTACCTTATAAAATTCAAAGTTCTGACTCATTGTCCAAAAGCTACTAATAACCACTGCTTCAGCGGCAGTAACATTAATGCTGTCACAACTACGACTCGGTATTGGCACCATTACCAAATTATATAAGCTCTATCGATAACCTTACTAAAAAACTTTAACAATGCCATGCGCAACGCCATAGATAGTATATCACCGCTAAAGCTAAAAAATCTGTATCATCATCTGCAGTCCCTCCGAATGTTTCCGATTGTTCCCATTGGGTTGAGTTTTCCCTTGCCCAGGTGTGTGTTCAGATCCGGAGATGTTGTTGTGGTTTGTGAAGCCCTTTGAGGCATTTGTGATTAAGGCCGATATTGATATACAAGTTTGTATTTTATACTTGGCACACACCTGTTTTTTGGATCTTAATAGATCATGCATTATAAGCAAAGTGTGGTGTCTTTGAGGAGTTCGGGTGCAAAAAACGATATCCGCCATTGTCACAGATATTGAGTTGTGAATACCACAAAAAAGTTTTTATCATTCTCTACCAGGAGATACAATTTATTTTTCCACAAAAAACGACTTATATTTTGCATTTCAGTGTTGAATATTCCGTTTTAGTTAAAAAAAAAAACAGCAACAAGCCCTGTGCTCTGTTTGAGGCACAACCAGACAAATTCGTTAGATTTTGAAATTTGTCATAGCAGTGCTCATCTCGCTGTTTTGCTGTGATTGTAACTAAATGTATAACTGCGTTGAAATCAAAAAGTGTTTGATGCATTCGCCTCCTGCGCACAAAAAGACAGCCTGTCCTGATAAATCTGAACAGTTTATGAGCAAGAATGGGCGACAGTGCGGTTGGAAAAATCCTGTCTGCTGCCTGTGTACATAATGTACACGATACGTGTGTAGCCACTACTCTCTCCAATGACAAACTGAATGGTGTGTTTAGTCTGCTGTATTCAACCACTGATAAGGTAAAACAAGATGCCATACTCTTGTCCTAGATCACAGATGTCAAACTCAAGGCCCAGGGGGACAGATCTGGCCCGGGACATCATTTTATCTGGCCCGCAAACACCAGCAAATAAAGTACTTAATATTTTCTCACTAAATGTACCGTATTTTTCGGACTATAAGTCGCAGTTTTTTTCATAGTTTGGCCGGGGGTGCGACATATACTCTAGAGCAGTGGTGTCAAAGTCAAATACAGAGTGGGCCAAAATTTAAAACTGAACAAAGCCGCGGGACAAGGTTGAACAAATTAACTCTTTAATAGGGACCAAAACAAGTTTTGCATTGAATATTGACCTAGCAAGGCTTATATAACTTTATAGTGACATGCAAGTTTGAAATAATAATAATTTAAAAATATCAATGGCATATCAAATAAAATAAAAATACAAATGTTATGCCTTTTTTCGGCGGCGGGTTTGAGTTGGGGCGGGGTTTGGTGGTATCGGGGGTGTGTATTGTAGCGTCCCGGAAGAGTTAGTGATGCAAGGGGTTCTGGGTATTTGTCCGGTTGTGTTTATGTTGTGTTACGTTGCGGATGTTCTCCCGAAATGTGTTTGTCATCCTTGTTTGCTGTGGGTTCACAGTGTGGTGCATATTTGTAACAGTGTTAAAGTTGTTTATACGGCCACCCTCAGTGTGACCTGTATGGCTGTTGACCAAGTACTCCTTGCATTCACTTGTGTGAAAATCCAGAGATATTATGTGTTTGGGTCGGCCCACAAAGGCAGTGCCTTTAAGTCACGACCCCAATATTGTTGTCTGGGTGGAAATCGGGAGAAATTCGGGAGAATGGTTGCCCCGGGAGATTTTCAGGAGGGGCACTGAAATTCGGGAGTCTACCAGGAAAATCGGGAGTGTTAGCAAATATGACTTGGAGACTTCACCCTATGTCCATTCACCACTCCATACAGCGGCGTTTTAAAAAGTCATAAATTTTACTTTTTCAAACAGATACCGATAATTTCCGATATTACATTTTAAATCATTTATCGGCAGATAATATCGTTAGTCCGATATTATCGGACATCTCTATTAAATATCCTACGCATTTTACGACAGTGTGTTCGTGTATGACTTTCATCTTGGGTTTGGTCATTCCGCAAAAAATGTTTTCAGTTAATTTGTAAGAAATTCTAGTTGCAGCCTAAAGGGCAACTTCACTTTCTTTGAAATGTCGCCTATCATTCACAATCCTAAAACAAGCACACATATGTTTTTTTTTTTCCATGCATTGTAATGTTTAATATACAGCAAGTACGAGGTGGCTATAATAAAAAATCATGACGTCACTGCGCCTATTGAGCTCCAATTACAATCTTGTGATCCGAATATTAACCAAGTTTCGGCGATATTGTAATTATAAGTGCTAATTACATTTAGCAGTGATCAGAGGGTAGTAACCAGCTTTGCAGCTATCATATTTTCCAGGCCATAAGCCGTTAATTTTTTCCTATGCTTTGAACCCTTGTACATTTTTTTCACTAACATCCATTATGTTTTATATTCAACAAATAATTTTCATAATACACTGAAAGACACTGAAATTGTGTGTTATTGTCTGTGTCATTGCACCATTTTTGGACAAGTTTGCTCACTGCAGGTGCTGCTGGTGGAAAATGTACTTCCAGCTTTGCGCCTTGACCCGGAAGTATATATTCATTTTGGTGTAGTATTTGTCTATAGCAGGGCTATTTCTTTCTTTCTTTCTTTTAGTTTATTTTGAACATGAACACGCTTACGGCATAATACATCACACAATTTCAAATGATTTCTGTTTAAATCATGTCCAAAAAGGAGTAGGAAGAAGCAAAGCTTATTTAATCCTACTCCTTTCCTACTTAAGAGCGTTTACAAATATATACATTCATTTACTGACCTTTTCATAATAAAATGACATCCGTGAATGAGCAATACAACAGTTTTGTAATATCTAATTAGTTAATAAGTCAGTCATACTGAGATGAAGATTTTTTTTTTTTAATACCGTTGAAAGTATTTCTCATAGTTCTTCTTTGTACTTTGTAAGCACTATTAATTTGAACAACCTCATAAACTGGATCATATCAGTACAATGTTTATTTAATATTTAATATTTAACTACATAATGAAGAGGGCAATTTCAAGAGCCCAAAAAGCTCAGGGCCGGAAATCGAAATGTGGAAGTTTCGTCAGAAAGTGTTTTAACAGGTTAGATTCGTTTGAGACTGCTTTTACTTAATTGCAAAATAAACACACCAGCTGTTACACTGCACTGTCATTTAATTATATTTTCCGCCCTGGCTACTTGTTTCCAGCATATGCAGCTGGGCAGATGTTTAACAGCATGAAGAAACAGAAGCTCCAGAAGTTTTGTTGGGATTGATGCTCTTTGTTTTTAATTATTTTCCTTACTCAGTTGTATTTCTTTGTATTCTTCCTTCATTTAAGGTTGTAAGACTGAAAATATACACATTTAATACAAAAGTATAATGTCCATTGTGTATTTCACATAAATCATGTCCATTGTGTATTTTTCTTAATTCTAAAATTTGGTGTGTGTGGCGCTTTATAGCTCGGAAATTACAGACTTTTGACATACTGAGCTGGTGAGCAGCTGCGTTATATCTGAGTTGGTAAAAATTAATTCTAGAGTATAAATCATGGCTCTCACTTGTGTAGTAGAAGGTTGCTACTACAAACCCAGAATTTGGTCAACTTGGACATTGAACTTGGACCCGGGGATGGCATAACACATTTTTAAAGATCCTTGTTTTTTTATTATTACTTATTTTACTTTTTTTTTTTTTACATGCGTAAGCATTATGATTAATTCTTCATCCAAACGGAAAGATATGAACATACCATCAGTCGGCATCCAAATGAGAGCAGACATTGTACAGTAATTGTTTTATTATGTTTGTAGTTTGTACTTCTTGTTTAGTGGTTAGCAATAGTGCTCCTTGCTGGATCTGCTTATCAGTCAGATTCTAAAACTTGGAGCTCATCCTTGCATTTAGGGTAAACAAATACAAGGTTCTTAATCGTCATTTGTCTCAGAGTAGTCGTTTTTGGCCCTTATGAAGTATGTCATGATTAGTAGTGTTGTTGATGATATAGGGAATAGCGAACAATGTGATATGTATGTGAAATTATTGCCCCGCCATATGCTTAAAATGACCAAAATACGTAAATATTACACGTTAATATGAATGTGCCTGTTACTACATATATACCTACTGTTTGTATATGTGAGAATAATTATGTATATATAATCATCATAACCTTATGCTTAAGGGCCATTACTATAAGTTATTGTCAATTTGTGCTGAAGTGGTATTTCTGTTTTTGTGCAGAGCTACCCTTTTTTATCAGTGTTTTGTCCAGACTCGGCCCGCTGACTGCCGGGACCAGACAAAGCAGAGACTGGGTGATAGCACCAAGTGTCAACATATTTGCATTTGTGTATAATCATATATCGTGTCTAACTGGAGTTGTCGAGTCTACCCCCCTTCCCTCAGAGACAGTGATGTAATAGGGACTTTCTTAATAAATATAGGAGGCGCACGGGCTTGATTTTTAGAACATAGTTTGGATCTGTAACTAGAAAACAGCCACACGGGTATCCTCATGAGCTAAATTGAACTCTGTCTCGGCATGATTCCTTGCTTCTTGTCTGATTAATAGATGTCATCAGTGTTTGAACCTGACAGTATATAACTTGTTGATTGATGTTATAGGATGTTTTTAGAGCGATTTACATGCAGATTACAGCAAATCCAATTCACTCCATTTTAAATGGTAGGCAAAATTCCAAAAATAGCGCTATTCTCCTTTAAGGATCCAGTACCAGTAGTGACCCAAATATTTACTTGAGTAAAAGTAAAAAGTATGTTGTAAAAAAACTACTCAAGTACTGAGTAACTGATGAGTAACCTGTTTGTTTAATGATGACGGCAACAAGTAATGCACAAAAACATAAAAATAGCAATGAACAAATTCAGAGCCAGGAATATTTCTTAAGCAACTAAAACAATAATATATATTAAATAATATTTATTTGGTTTTACACTGTATTGAAAAAAAAATAAAAATTTGATTTTACCTTTGCAACCTCATTATACTATTGGCTAAGTTTTATATTCATAAATGTAAGTTTGTCAATATCCAACCTTTTTTTTGTGCCTTTAACAAAGATTTAGAACTCTTCATTAAAACACTCTACCTCTAACAACCAAAAAGCTGTGAAAACGATGATGCTGTGTTCCAAATTTAAGTTATTTACTGAGATTGCGTGAGCCTATGTCTTTGCACTTTGTTTATTTTTTTTTGCATACTATTTTAGTTACTTTGAATTTACAACCCCCTGGCGCTGTTTTGTACAGTTTTTATACTGCTTTGGACTGTTTTTGTACTTACTTTGATTATTATTTTCAACTGTTCGTAAATGTTGAAATTTATAAATAAAGATTTATAATAAAAAAAATGTGCAGTTAATCATGTGACCGCCTGGCTCTGTTTGATTGGTGAAATGGAGTCAAACGTCACCAGTGACTGCATTTGATTGGTGAAACGCAGGCATGTGATAGATCCTACTTTGAAGGTCTGTCTGACAAACCAAAAAGAAACAAAGCGTGCATTAACAGATCAATGAAAATCAGTAGCGAGTAGCGAGCTGAATGTAGATGAGTGGAGCGGAGTAAAAGTAGCGTTTCTTCTCTATAAATCTAGTCAAGTAAAAGTAAAAATATGTTGCATTAAAACTACTCTTAGAAGTACAATTTATCCCAAAAGTTACTCAAGTAGATGTAACGGAGTAAATGTAGCGCGTTACTACCCACCTTTGAATACACCCAGAAGTGAACATGTTTCAATTCCAGTCGTCTCAGTACTGGTGCATTTGTGGCAATGTCGAGGATTCTGTGCAATCAAAGTCAAAATTTTCCGAACCGCGGAGAAGATTATGAAGGAAGATGTCCGTCATGATCCGTGGTCGTGTTTTGTTTAGTTATGTTCTGTTAGTTTTAGACTCCGTTAGTTCCTGTTTTGTGCACTTTGGGTGTTTGTTTTGGTTACCATGGGTGCTAATTGGTTTCACCTGCCTCTGATTAGTGCTCGGCACGTTCACCTGCTGTTGAGCACTAATCAGAGAGCTATTTATTCACATTGCTCACCACGGTCAGTGTGGCTTCATTGTTTGCGATATGCAATTGTCACGTTTGTGTATTCTGATTCTGATTCCTGTTCTTGATTCCTGTGCTAAGTTGTTGCCTTAACTTCCCGTGTGATCGGCACGTTTTTCTTTTGTTTGTTTCTGTCTTTTTGGTACGTGTTTGATTAATGATTAATAAATCATCTCCTAACTCACGTTGTCGTCCAAAGCTGTCCGTTCTGCATTCCGGGAGAACAAACCTCGACCCGACCCCCCACACGTGACAATGTCTCCGGCAGTTTTTCGGACATTTGCCTCGATGTCTGCTCCGAACAGCGTGTTGGTGATCAGTGGTGGAACGTTGATTGACGCGAGTTCCTAAACCATTATTGTCACCTGTTTCTGCTCAATCAACTATTTATTTTGTATCTGTCTCTTTTGGCGATGATTATGATAAGGGTCATTATTCGGAGCGAGGGAGAGTTCACACTAAGGTCACACCATAACACTATCGGATTGATTTGTAATTTAAAACTCATAATAATAATATCTATAATATTGCAGAGAATTAAATAACTTTCATACCGCATGATATGCAGAGCACACTGCTAAAGCTTTGCAGTATCGGTGGGCTACTGAAGGATTTACACAACTCCCGTTGCCTCAACAGAGCAAATAGCATCACCAAGGATAGCACAAACTCTGGCTTCCACCTGTTCGACTTGGTACCATCGGGCAGGCGCTACAGGTGCATCAGAGCCAGATCAAACAGGCTCAGAGAAAGTTTCTTTCCCAGAGCTGTCACCATCTTGAACTCTAACTTATAATAAATAATTCACCCCTAAACAATATCCTATCCTAATACCCTACTATTTGTATATATATATATATATATATATATATATATATATATATATATATATATATATATATATATATATATATATATATATATATATATTCTGAGCGCAATGATGTCACATTATCAATGGGAAAATGCATTTTTAAACAATATGATTTGCCTGGGTGGCTAGGAGACACCGAGAGTAACAAGCAGTATGAAATGGATTGGAAAGGACATATTTAAAAAAAATTAAAATACAAAAATAAAGTTCAAATTCAAATATTTTAGCTTGGGACTTCTTGCGGGCCGGATAGTGGACGCTGGCGGGACGTAGTTTGGGGATGTAAACTCTGGACACCCCCTGTCCAGCATTCAGCCAAAAAAAGTGTTTGTTTCGATGTAATTATTCTTTACAGTGTTGGAATAAGCATTCCCCTGAAAAACTAAAAAGATCTGTTTGCACAAAAGAATTAGTCAGTTTTTGCAAAATAAAAAAACTAAAAAGTTGTTTGGAGTTATCCGTTTTTGCTGAAAAAAAAAAGTACAATGTATTATATATAATTACATTTTTCAAATGTTGGCTTTCATGTTAGAAACAATTCACTTGCAACACACATCAGCGGGAATCGCTGTTTAAAAAAAAAAAAGTTTATATATGTTAGCCTGCATGTATAATTTTGACTGTATAAATAAAAAAAATCCAAAGTAAATGATAGATTTTGTGCCACAATATTTTATTTTGAATATAACATTTTATAATTAGAAATATAATTTAAGTTGCTGTACAGTGTATACTACATGAGTGTAATTGTGTACATTTGGTCATTTGGGTTTTGTTTGGTCATTGGTTCTCCATGATCAATACTGCATGCAGCGTTAACATATAATAAATAAATAAATAAACAAATAAATAGATAATAATAACACATTACAAAAGAGTGAAGCAACAAAAAAAAAAATCTGCTTAAATTACAGATTTATGTTGAAACACAGGAGGGTTCAGAGTATATATACTCTGACTGAGGCATGCACCACTAACAAAAACAGATAGAAGTTGAAATAGACATACTGTAAAAGCTGGCCATTACATAGTTTTGGCAGCGATCACCAGTAAATTCATTTGGACATCTGATTAGGAAAAAAGAGAAAACAGAGAAGAAGAGACAGGCAGTTAGTTCAAAAACAAGGAAGAACCCACAATAGTCATCACTGGTGTTGGCAGGAAGGGCCTACTAGACCAAAATGTCTAATTACTCTTCATAATTACAAGATATATCAAATATCACTTTCCGTTCAGAGAGTTTGGGAATACCTGAAAAGGCTTAAACATTTACGACAACTGGCTGAAATGTGCATGTACATTACATAGGCAAGACTTTCTTGCGGTACGTTTCCCATAAAAGCCCCGGATGTGTAGGGATCGAACAAAAACAGAGTGATCTTAACCCATGATGAGGCATTCGATCAAATAAGGAGTACAGTTGACCATCCAGCATCAGGCATGCAGAAGTGTTTGCCGTCAGAGGGGTTAAGAGGTATGAAAAATTAGTTTCTCACGAGAACAAACAGTTTTAATTAAGGGCAGCATAATGGCACAGGATGAAATGGTAAGTACATGCAAGTTTCAGGGCACTCGTTCTCTCATAAGAAACCAAATCACAGAACTAGGACTACAGCAAGAAAAATGGTTGTCTTATTACCAAATGTATCAATTACTCAAAAAGGAAAGATTTTTTTGGAGATCAAATGTGATAGGGTGAAACACCAGTAATGACATGTGGGATTGTATACAAGAGTCACATACGTTTCGGGATTGAGACTTTCTTAAGCACAGCTTGTTCACATCGGTGCCCAGTGAATCCGGTCAAGCACCTGGTCAATGGGTAGAAAGGACAAGAGATAACAACACTGACATGTTACACACAGGACAAACATGATGGACAAACACTAATGATGGAAGTCTAATCGTTGACACTTTTAATGACCAATTTATTTATTTATTACTCACCTTTAATAACAAACCCCGTTTCCATATGAGTTGGGAAATTGTGTTAGATGTAAATATAAACAGAATACAATGATTTGCAAATCCTTTTCAACCCATATTCACCTGAATGCACTACAAAGACAAGATATTTGATGTTCAAACTCATAAACTTTGTTTCTATTTTTTGCAATTAATAATTAACTTAGAAATTCATGGCTGCAACACGTGCCCAAGTAGTTGGGAAAGGGCATGTTCACGATTGTGTTACATCACCTTTTCTTTTAACAACACTCAAAAAACGTTTGGGAACTGAGGAAACTAATTCCTAAAGCTTTGAAAGTGGAATTCTTTCCCATTCTTGTTTTATGTAGAGTTTCAGTCGTTCAACAATAGCCACAATAGCCAGGAAAGTACCTGTAGTCTTTTTTTACAAAGCCACGCTGTTGTAACACGTGCTGAATGTGGCTTGAAATAAGCATGAAAAAGACGGCGCTTAGATGGCATCATATGTTGTTCCAAAACCTGTATGTACCTTTCAGCATTATTGGTGCCTTCACAGATGTGTAAGTCACCCATTCCTTGGGCACTAATGCACCCCCATACCATTACAGATGCTGGCTTTTGAACTTTGCGTCGATAACAGTCTGGATGGTTCGCTTCCCCTTTGGTCCGGATGACACGATGTAGAATATTTCCAAAAATAACTTGAGATGTGTACTCGTCAGACCACAGAACACTTTTCCACTTTGCATCTGTCCATCTTAGATGAGCTCAGGTCCAGCAAAGCCGGCAGTGTTTCTGGGTGTTGTTGATAAATGGCTTTCGCTTTGCACAATAGTTTTAACTCACACTTACGGATGTGGCGACAAATTGTAGTTACTAAAAGTGGTTTTCTGAAGTGTTACTGAGCCCATGTGGTGATATCCTTTCGAAATTGATGTCGGTTTTTGATACAGTACCGCCTGAGGGATCGAAGGTCACGGGCATTCAATTTTGGTTTTCGGCCTTGCTGTTTACATGCAGTGATTTCTCCAGATTCTCTGAACCTTTTGATTATATCACGAACCGTAGATGGTGAAATCCCTAAATTCCTTGCAATTGCTCGTTGACGAATGTTGTTCTTAAACAGACAATTTGCTCACTCATTTGTTGACAAAGTGCTGTACCTCGCCCCATCCTTGTTTGTGAATGACTGAGCATTTCATGGAAGCTGTTTATATACCTAAACATGGCACCCACCTCTTCACCCGTGGGATGTTCCAAATAAGTGTTTGATGTACCGATCCGTTGTAGTGAAGAAGGAGCTGAGCCGGAAGGCAAAGCTCTCAATTTACCGGTCGATCTACGTTCCCATCCTCACCTATGGTCATGAGCTTTGGGTTATGACTGAAAGGATAAGATCACAGGTGCAAGCAGCCGAAATGAGTTTCCTCCGCCGTGTGGCGGGGCTCTCCCATAGAGATAGGGTGAGAAGCTCTGCCATCAGGGAGGAACTCAAAGTAAAGCTAATGTTCCTCCACATGGAGAGGAGCCGGATGAGGTGGTTCGGGGATCTGGTCAGGATGCCACCCGAACGCCTCCCTAGGGAGGTGTTTAGGGCACGTCCAACCGGTAGGAGGCCACGGGGAAGACCCAGGACACGTTGGGAAGACTATGTCTCCCGGCTGGCCTGGGAACGCCTCGGGATCCCCCGAGAAGAGCTAGACGAAGTGGCTGGGGAGAGGGAATTCTGGGCTTCCCTGCTTAGGCCTTAAGCTGCTGTCCCCGCGACCTGACCTCGGTTAAGCGGAAGAAGATGGATGGATGGATGGATGCATGGATGAGCATTCCTCAACTTTGTCAGTCTTTTTTGCCACTTTTGCCAGCTTTTTTGAAAAATACTACAGGTATCAAATTCAAAATGAGCTAATATTTGCAAAAAATTCAAAAAAATGTTTACCAGTTTGAACGTCAAGTATTTTGTCTTTGCAGTCTATTCAATTGAATATAGGTTGAAAAGGATTTGCAAATCATTATGTTCTGTTTTTATTTACGACTTACACAATGTGCCAGGTTTTGGGTTTTGTAAACGTGCAACCAGTAAAGACATAAATAACATGCTTTTGTGTAAAAATGATAGGAGTTTATTTTATAAAATAACAAAGCATGGACCTGTTCTACATGAAAGGTATTGCTTTGTTGTGATCTGCCGTGAAACAAACATCACTTTTCCACTTTATTCTCTTTAATCTGTAAACTGAGCACTTTCTTTCCAGGAAAATATTCACAATCTCTCTTGTTTTTTCTACAGAAGGCTGAGCTTGTTATCCTCTCCTTTGGCAATCACCTGACTTATCCACACCCTCAATAAAACCCTGGATTGCTTTGTTGTCAGTTTCCTTGACGACAATGGTGTCGCCATGTGTGTACAGGGAGGAAGCATCCCTGTAGTCCCTGTGAGCTACAGTTTGTCTTTCCATCCTCGCCACCTGTGCTGAGAATGTCCAGAATCCAGTTGCAGGTGGTGGCCGGGATGCTAAAGTCACTCACTTTCACAGTCAGCTTTTCTGGGAAGATTGTGTTGAATGCAAAACTGTAGTCCAGGAAATTCTTCAATGGACTATGCTGGTAGTCATTGTACTGTAGTGAGGTTCATAGCTGGTGGGGCACTGACAATCACTGTTAAATGTTGCTCACTAAGGGGATAAAATAAAAAAAATAAAAATAAAGACATTTGAAGATATGTTGTGGTATAACTGAATTTCTGGCATTTGAAATTTGTGAACTGAAACATTTTATATAAAATTATGCAGATATATATTTTTTTAATGGTTAAATTACAGTGTTTTAATTTCAGTGCATATAATGAAATTAAAGGCCAACTGAAACCCACTACTACCCACCACGCAGTCTGATAGTTTATATATCAATGATGAAATCTTAACATTGCAACACATGCCAATACGGCCTTTTTAGTTTACTAAATTGCAATTTTAAATTTCCCGCGGAGTTTCTTGTTGAAAACGTCGCAGAATGCTGACGTGTACGCGTGACGTCACGGACTGTTAGGAAATATTAGCGCTGCGCACACATACAGCTAAAAATCGTCTGCTTTAACCGCATAATTACACAGTATTTTGGACATCAGTGTTGATGAATCTTTTGAAATTTGTTCAATTAATAATGGAGAAGTCAAAGTAGAAAGATGGAGTTGGGAAGCTTTAGCCTTTAGCCACACAAACACACGGTGATTCCTTGTTTAAAATTCCCGGAGGTGAAACTTTACTATGGATCAGAGCGGTCAAGCGAAAATGGATCCCGACCACTCGTCAACCAGCAGTTTTCGGTGAGAAAATTGTGGTAAAAAGTCGCCACTTACCGGAGATCAGCTGAGCTTGTGCCGTCCGTACAGCTGCCGTCAACTTCCAAAAGACACTGGCGTCAACACACCCGTGGATACACCCTTCCGACTATCAGGTAATATTAAACTCACTAAAACACTAGCAACACAATAGAAAGATAAGGGATTTCTCAGAATTATCCTAGTAAATGTGTCTAAAAACATCTGAATCCGCCCCAATGTAATTGGTTTTGTTTTTTTTACGTGATTTTTTCAATATTTTTTTTTGTAGTCCGTCGCTATCAATATCCTCAAACACAAATCTTTCATCCTCGCTCAAATTAATGGGGAAATTGTCGTTTTCTCGGTCCAAATAGCTCTTTTTGTTGGAGGATCCCATTAAAAACTATGTGAGGATGTGAGGAGCCATCAACGGGTGACGTCATCGTCTGCGACTTCCGGTAAAGGCAAGGCTTTTCTGTTAGCGACCAAAAGTTGCAAACTTTATTGTCGATGTTCTCTACTAAATCCTTTCGGCAGAAATATGGCAATATCGCGAAATGATCAAGTATGACACATAGAATGGACCTGCTATCCCCGTTTAAATAACAACATCTCATTTCAGTAGGCCTTCGAATATTTAGAAATTCAGGGTAAAACATTCTGTGCAGAAAGATTTAATGCATATTTTTTGAATATTTGCAGTCAATGACGCTTCTTTAGTTTTGAAGCTTCATTGCTTCAAAACTAAAGACGCACTCCAGCCAATTCGGTGTCAAGTTTGCAGTCATGTGACAGTCCTCTTTGGAAGCAGCCAATAGGCGAATTATGCAGTTCACACTACAGAACACCTGGGCATAATATGTGCCATTAAGTATTTCAATCTGGCCCACTAGATGTTTCCAAATTGTTTAGTTTCTTTTAACATTTAACATGGAAACTGTAGCCGGCAATAGGTAGTGGAGCACAGTTTTCAAATTACCGTAAATCCTGGACTATAGAAATTATCCCAGTGGTTGGAATCTGTGATTTTAATTGATATGCAGTAGGGCTGGGCAATATATCGATATAATCGATATATCGCGGGTTTGTCTCTGTGCGATATAGAAAAAGACTATATCGTGATATTCGAGAATATGTTCTCACGCAGTTGCTCTTAGCTGCGGGCATTACACTGCATGCGTTTCCCACTCTTTCTTGTCTCTCCTTCTGTCAGGACTTGAACTTGGATTTGTTTTGCTTCTTCCAGGCAAAGGATGATTGGCACGAGCCATACGAGAGTGTGAGTACATATTGGATTTATTTACACACTATAATACAAAACAGGAAAACAAAGGGCGCACACAATGGCGGATAAAAACTAGACTATACTCAAAAACAAACAGCACAATGGCATGACTAATACAAACGAACAAAAGACACTAACTGTGGCACAAACAAACCAAAAACTTGCACTGAGGCATAAATAAACAAACTTACGTATCGTGATCAGAAAACAAACAGCGTGGCTAGGCATGAAGGTAGATGAGGGACAGGTTGGTGCGTGGTCATGAGGGTAGGTCGGTAGGTAGAGTTCAATAGGATACAAAGTTGCCAGGACGATGACAGAAAACAAATGGCTTAAATAATGACATGACAATGATTAGTAACAGGTGTGAGGGCTTAGGACAGGGGCGTGACTTGGAGACCAGGTGGAAACTAATGAGTTGGCATGGAGACGAAAACAAACCAGGAAGTGCAAAAACAGAACTGAATGTCCAAAAACCAAAACATAACATGACCAAACATGACAAAAAACAAAACATAATCTACAGGTGTGACACCCTCTCACAGAGACGTAAAGAAGCGCACCTTCTTACACACGTCACGCGTGCAACATCACACGCCCTCCCCGAGCTTAGAGGTAGCTACATGGGTAACATTAGCTGTGATGCTAACGGTGCGTTGCGAGTGGTAATACGAGAGAGAGAGAGAAGGTGTGAATCTGGATACAAATGGAGGAAGTATTAATTCCCAAGAAAAACAGCACGGGGGTGCATCGTCTGTCGGGAATATGTTGAACAATTATGCGGCAAAAGCGTTGCTACAAAAAGTAGCAGCACTGCTAATATGTAGCATCATTTGAAAAGTCACTCGCTAGAGAATGAAGAGTGCTTGAAACTTTGCATTTCAACATCTCCTTTCGGTGCCACACTCACAAAATGCTGAAGCAACAATTTTCATATCAAGAGCGTATGAAAAAAAAATCAACAACAGAAGGAGAAAACGTCCGCAGGAACCTACCACAGAACGAAGAACATACACTATTTGATTTCCTATTATGCAGCTCATTTTTATTTGACAGTTTTTGAAACATCTTGTGTGACATCATGCACAAAAGTGCACTTTATTTGTTTTTAGCTATTGTAGTGGTGTTCTGTACAAAAAGTGCACTTTATTTTGTGTTGTTTTGATACTTCATCTTAGTGATATCATGCACAAAAGTGCACTAATAGCTTGTTTTAAAATGTTTCGGACAATCTTGCACTTTCTGTTTTGGAAATGACATGAATGTTTGTGCCACTGCTTAATAACTGTTTAATAAATACACTTTTGGTCAATTATTTAGTTGTAATTTCCCTCTCTGCATGAAAGTTTAAAATGAGCATATATTAATGCAGTATGAAGAAGAA